>NC_092863.1:34725759-34958009 GCF_032062135.1 Pyxicephalus adspersus | reverse complement strand
CGACCCAAGTCTAAAAGTAACCTAGATATGGATAAACAAACTGCGGTGTTTTACTCTGTTGTTACTCCAACATTAAATCCTTTAATCTATACTCTGAGAAATAATGAATTTAAAAGTTCACTGCAGAGGTTAGTCAGAAGGAGACTTATTCCATCCTAAGTTTAATAGGTAGAGTCTTTAAAAACTTATCTTCCATTCATGTTTGTTTTCAGGAGGTGATCCTTTTCAGATGGTAGTGACTTGGACAAGAATTGAGGGGAAATATTCCCCATAAAGATGCAGATAACAATATAGGCATAAGAAACAAAGGTCTTAGGTACATATTAGGTATATAAAATAACTATATCTATATAACACTGAGAAAAAGAGTCCACATACTCAATTTAGTATACAACTAGAAAACTTACAGCCATCCCATTTAAGGAGCCAAAATCCTCCCTCATTCTTAAGAATAGAGTCTAGAATAAAAAAAATTGTAACCTATGGCTTGAAATATATTAGGATATGTAAATAAACATATGTATACATTTAGGGAATATAAGCTATTTTGTCATTTACTTGCTTTTGCAAAATTGGGTACTCTTTTGAGATAACTTTAATACGCTGAAAGACATAGCTTTGATTTATTTGGGACTAAAAATATGGCTATAATCATTAAAGTTTTTTAAAATTTAAAAATGTATTAAATTATTTTAAAAAATTAAAACAATAAAATAAATAGGTGAAGATTATAAAAGGGGGGGGGGGGGGGGGGGCAAAAAAAAATATTAACCAATAAAAGCATTTTTAGCTAGAGAAATGGTTAAGCTTAACAATTTGGCAAAACAAATTGGGAAGGCTATTACATTTTTTTGTTTGTTTGTTTACTTAATCCTTTTTTAATTTATTAAGTTTATTAGTTTTCCTTTCTGATTAACTTTTTCTCATTTTTACAGTTTCTTTCTCTTTTTTTTTTACATAAACTCTCCAAATTTGTTGATTCGTCAAAACCTGTTGAACCAGACTAGCTTGGATTTGCTTTAGAGATACAAGTGTATGCAAATGCCTGTGCAGGTATTTATAAGCATTTATTTTTATTATATTAAGCATTACTGTATCTTCACAAATACCTAATACTTACCTTGACGTTCCAGTGCTGAGCTGCACAACATCCAGTGAAGCCGCTGTTTTTCTCTCTGACAGTGACAAGAGCTATGTCTGCCTTTGATGTGACTTTTGTTCCAGATGACTTTCTCCCCAGTTTCCTATTTCTCCCATCTATTTGTGGTAGCAACTTTTCTCATATGTATACCACAATCTTCCCAGTGAGCAACAGTTCCTATGTTTTTCCATACTGTGAGAAATGGTTACATTTAAAGTTGTCTATACAAGTTATTTAAAAGAATAGTTTACTTTGTGTTGTATTCATTGTAATTCAAATGAAGTTTTATTCTCTGATGTACATTTCCCAACAATGCTACACAGATAAAGATTACAACTGTCACAATATCTGAGAAACAAATAGAATATGATTGTAATGACCAGGCAAGAAATTAGCAATTGATATAGTATTGGGTAGCAATACCCAATGGACAATTGTAACACTGTTTGGACAGTGAAAGTTATTACATTTAAATAGATAACACACTCTATAAAAATCACATCTTTTTGTTGTGCCCATCAATAATATTCAATTTTTGAAAAGGAAGGCTCTTGCAGAATTACTGGAACTGGAAGTAAAGCTTTGAAAATGGAATTCTCATTAAACTGTATATATGATGTGACCAATGTTATATGATTTGAAATAATACAGTGTAATTGTCAGAGGTCAGAGAAGAGATTACAGGAATAGGCTTAAACAAAAGGATGGGAGGCAAAACAGATAAATCTTGAGGAGCTTGGGGACCAGTGAATAGATATAGCTACAGGTGAATATTGTCTTTCTCACATAGATTTGCATTTGTATATGTAATTTGGTTTAAATATATTTAATGTAGTAATGTAGGATACCTTCAGAAATTACTTTAGAATTTAGAAACCCCTGGTTCTTTTTACTGCCTGTTTCTAGCCAGGGAAATTATGTATTTCTACTTTTCCTGGAGATGTCATCAAGACTGAATATGAGGGTAAATCCAAAATTTTGAATTAGGACAGAAGGTCCTTTGCAATAGGGACACATTTTCAAGTGATGGCTCGTGAAGAGGGTATTTCTTTAAGATAAGATGTAAGATTTACATGTAAATAAATTCCTTTAGGAGGAGAGCCTTGTCATATGACCATCAAAGTCACATGGACAGTCTCTTTTTCAATGATGGAACTCTTTCTGTTTCATTCAGCAGAAAAATCTCCACCCAGCTCCCTCGGCAAACCACTGCCCCAATTTTTATGAATATGGTGTAAGTAAAATACACAGTTAAGTGGAAAGTAAGGGTAAATGCAAAGTGAAAAGGTAAATGTAAAAATATAAGCCTAAATCTATCTACGAAAGAAATTGTAGAGAAAGACAAGGTATTGTAAATAAAGTTTTTTGTACCACAAAAGGGCACAAAAAATTGAAGGAAACTTACAGGAAAGGAAAAGTGATAAGAATCCCACAGAGCAACAGCTCTAAGCAGAAGCAAAAAGTAATCAAAATAGGTAGGTCTCACTTTTACCTTTGGAGAGAAGATTTCAATACACAGGTTTTATTGTTTATTGATAAGGCAATAAGGTAGCTATTACTAAAATAGCAAATAATGAAACATAGGCTTCCCGGCACAAGAACCACTGAAGGACTATTGAAGAATAGAGGATGGTCATTTGGAAAGGTTAGTCAAGTGTGTGTAAAATAGTGTGTAAAACAAACTTTCAAATATGAAGGAGAATTGTGTTTGTGGTTCTTTTGCCAAATTGGGTGCACGACTTAACTGGCACACTCATCAAAAAGGTCCATCACAGCATTTCAACAGTATTAAAACAATAAACTGCACATGGCATAGGCTCATGAAAGATAAGTGAAGAGTATCAAATCTTCTAATGTGTATGTTGTTCTCCAATGTCCAATGCTGTATAATACAAATTCACAAAAAGATTTGTTAAAACATTTATACAGTTTATACTTTAATAATAAAATAATGATGTCTTATCCGGATAAGGAAAGGATTTTTCACTGTAAGATCTGTGAAAATGTGGAATAGGCTCCCTCAGGAAGTAGTTTTAGCAACTACTATAGCTTTAGGAAAAAGCTGGATGCTTTTCTAGAAGCACAGAATATAACTGGGAGTTAAGGCTTTAAACTAAAGATAACACGTTGATCCAGAAAGACTGGTTATCCAGGGAACATCTGATAGCCTTTTGGAATCAGGAAGGAATTTTTTTCCCTGTTGGAGAAAATTGTACCAGGGTTTTTTTATGCCTTCATCTGGACCAGCTATGTCCATGGGGTTTTATATCTGGGATATGTTTGTTTCCCTAGTGGTTGAACTTGATGGTCTTATGTCTTTTTTCAACCTCACCTTCTTTGTAACTATGTCTGATATTTTGATTTTGATTGCACTAAATTTAATGTTCTAAATAAAAATACCTCTTTAAGTTATATTTGATGTACTAGGAGACCATTTGAATATTTCAATACTGTATAATACTTGAGACAATAAAATAATATACTTGGACCTTGTATAAAATAAATAGTGCCAACCCCAGTAGGTTACAGAGAATAATAGAAACAAAGAAAAGTTGGGGTTCCAAATTTATGTTCCAACATAAATGTAAACAATATAAATACATTAATGAAACATTCGAGATCGGTCGGTCCCTATTTGCAAACTCATAGGGTGTAAAACATTAAATCTTACGTTTTTCCTGTTATCTGTTTTTTTTTTCTAGCCGCAATTCCTACTAAGTCATTTCTTTATTATTTTCATTTTAATTATACAAACATTTGAACAAACAAAACAAAATGTCTCATATCATACTAAGATCAATTGATCTACATCCAACCAATAATACAATACAATATCTTAACTTCTTCTATTATATCCTTCTATCCCAACCCACTTAGCCCCTCAAATTCTATTATTTCTCTTTTCTGAATACTATTCACAATATCTTCCCTTTATATCCTTAAATAATTCCTTATGAGATTGTCGGCTTACCTCTCTTCTCTTGACCGCTCTAAAATTACAGTGACAGTTATCTGTGCTATTGTTATACATCCATCATATCAATCAATCTTATAATCATCTTCATAGTAAGAGGAAAGAAAGGATTATTTTTCCCTCCCCCCCATAATAACATATTTATTTAAAACAATCAAACTCTATTGTGTTTAACTTGTGTCAAAGAAACCAATAAAAAAACCCTGTGACAAATGAATGGTATCAAAATCATATCAAAATTAGTGTATTTCTGTCTGTGAGGTATGAAAAGAGGAGAGATCATCCTCAAATTTATACTTTAAATACTACCTATATTTACATTCTAAATCAATCTTTAATATTCCCTTTGACTTAATGGGTTATGATTACATATTTTCTATTCTCACTATATTGTACTTTAATTACCATATGCCTTCCTTTGTTTTCCATATATCAAGGCTATAGTTATAAATCCTCAAAACGAGACATTTACATATAAACCTAAATACCATTATTATTATTATATATAACAACACAAAAACAAAGTGACAAAAAAATAAAGGGAAAGGAAGCAGGCAGCAAAAACATTCCAAAATAAATAAAAAACAAAGAGAAAAAAAAGGTACCTCATACTTGGTCAGTAGTATGACTATATATTCAACAATGACTGATGCCAACCCATGGGCATATAATATTCAATCCATGGCGACCATATTTTTTGAAACTTGGGAACAGAGGCATCAGTAAAGCTCTCATCTTCTCATTTACTAGGAACCAAAACATTTTGTTCTTAACCTGCTGCACATTGGGGGTTGTAGACCACCAGGCCTTGGCCAAAACCATTTTAGCTGAAGTAAACAAATATGTTAACAATTTAAATTGGTTTATAGTACAAATCGATGGTTTCAAATTCAAAAGTGCCTCCACAGGTCTCTTAGGAAAAGAACGACCCACTATAGTATAAGCTATTTGGTTACTCTCGTCCAAAACTTCCTTATTTTGGGGCACTTCCACCATATATGATAAAGGGTTCCTGCATTATTCCAACCCCTAAAACAATTGCCTGTACGGGTTGACTGAAACTTAGCAAGCCTCGATAGCACCATGTACCATCTCATCATTAGTTTATAATTCGCTTCCACCGATGAAGCATTAATGCTACAGTGTGCTACCATGGATCACATCTGGTCCCAATCCTCCTGCTCAGGCAATAAACCCAAATCCGCCTCCCATTTAGATATATAAGCTGGAGTGTCCATACTGGTCTGCACTAAATTATTATATAAATTTGATAAAACTCTTTTCGTATGTGGGTCATTTACACACACTACTAAGTCATTTATTAACTCTGAGGAAGCTGAGAGGCAAAATGCGTCAGTTTAGAGACATTATACTCCGTCTACAAGATTTGGGGCTTTTGCTGTATTATTTAAGGTCTTGCTCCCTATGAATTTGCATATAGAGACTGACCTATAACAAATGTTTAATGAATGTATTTATATTGTATACATTTATTTTGGAGCGTATATCTATTTTTGGTACTCTATTTTTCAAATAAAGTGTGTTTTCCAACTAAAACTCCAACATTTGTTTGTTTTTACTATATAACTCTTACAATACCTACACTAAAGTCAAAGGTACTTCCACTCCCCTTTAGCCTCTTTTCTCCCTTCTTCCTCTAGTACTCCCCTTCCCTCCTCCAGTATTTCCCTTTAACTTCTCATGTTCAGCCCTTTAGTGTTCCTCTGTGCTGCATATTTTTTTTTCTCCTATATTCCTATGTTTTTCTTCTTTTGTGGTTTGTGCTTTCGCCTGAAATAACAAGGGCCTCCTTGAAAAAGGGGAATATTACTCTAAATGTTGGTTTGTTTGGAACCTTGTTTATGCACTTCTATGCTATTATACCATCCACCAGGTTTTTGTCTGCTTGTTTTTTTGTTTTTTTTTGCTGTTTTAACATTGATGTATAATCATAACTTTGATGTATTTAATTACACCTCTTGTTGTTATTACTTGAAGCAAATCTGTATATATTGAGATTATGATAAACTTGAATGTTTACTCAGCTTTCTGTGTCTGCAGTATACCTTAGTATTACTGCAGAAGAATTTTCTTCCCTTTCAGTGTCATGCCAAGGAATAAGTAGAATACCAAACACATGCCAACAAGATATATTTTTATTATTATTACACAGTATTTATATTGCACTGAAATATTACACAGAGCTTTAAAAAGTCCATTATCATGTCACTGTCTGTCCCTCAAAGGGCTCACAATCTCCTTTTTTTGCGGGGGGAGGCTAATTACCTAACTGCATGTTTTTAGAATGTGGGAGGAAATCCACAAAAACACAGGGAGAACCTGCAAACCCCACGTAGAAAGCATCCTGGCTGAGATTTGAACCTGAGACCTTGCACTGCAAATTACTAACCAGTGCTGAGGGTAATGGAGCCTACTAACAGTAGTATTTTATATCTTCAAATACACAGGAGTATTTGAAGGGTTCATTTATACAGGAGTCACTGTCAGTACTGCTAGAACACAGTTTGGGACTCCATTATAAATTATTCAATTGTGCCTTGGACTCTGGTTGCAGGAGCTTGCCTTAATAATATTTATACAGCAGTGCCAACAGTGGCTACTGCATAAAAGCATTTTGATTTATGCAGGATAGCTTGCATTCTTTAGTTTTACAGGAGACACTGTATAAAGACGTTTGAACAATGATATTAGAATCAGAAGAGTTTTCTCTGCATGTATTGTTAGTAAGACCTTTTTCAGCCCTGAGACTTGCAAAACACAGCTAACCTTGGACTAAATAGGTTTGTTCATTATCCTTCATTTGACAGTTGCGATTTTCTCAACACTCAATGTTGAGTGAGGCCAGCTCTATATGCTTGAATAGGTAGGGTTTAAAAATCCCTAAAACTTCTTGTAAGATTTTTTTAATGTCGAGTGCCTAGTTTTTGGATTTTTGGGCGGTTACAAATGCCTGTATTAGTATTTGTAAATGCCAGAAAACAATTTTGGAAGCATACGTTTGCATAGTAGGCAACAGTTATCATCAGAGCCACACCTTGAATGTAGCACATACTCGGCAGTGCTAGTAGGCAGAATACAATTAAAAACACTGCAAAATCAGCATTGACATATATAAGACTAATAACTTCTAATAAACTCATTAAACTTTAGCATGATTAAATCAATGGGTTAGTTCTGGTTTAGGGCTGTTCACAATACATCTTTTATAACTAATTAGATTGATGTATTTCTGAATAAGGACATGAGCAATATGGGGGACTTGTTATTTTACCTATGGTAGGAACATTATCCCTTACATTGGTAGGGGACCACACAGCTGTAATAGGTCAAGGAAACCCAGCCTGGAATGGGCAGATAAATGCATGTAATTCTCATCATCTAGGCTCAATGTAGCACATTACAACATTAGATTAGATGTACACAATGGTAGAGAAGCAGCAAGCAGACACTTTTTTGTTGAAGAGAAGAACCATAGTCACAATAATATGTGGTTGTAAATAAGAAGAGCCTGGGAAGTTAATACGTCCATTTTGGTATCAAAAAAGCCAATATGAAAATTTAATTAAAACATGCTCAACTTTTACTGTCCTACTCATCCCAGTGTGATGATGTTAAAAGGGCAATGCTTAAGGTAAACATTTTTTACTGTCTGGGTTAAGAAAAAAAAAGAAGTGGGGCCTGGTATGACCTTGAAGGAGGGCCTCAAGCTTATTTCCCCCCTTGGTTCCACAGGGGCTGGTATGGGCAGAAAATCTGTGGCACATGATCATTTCCCTTCATTTTCATGGGCACCAGAGAAAGATTCTGATTTTATCCTACCTGCCCTCCTTGATCCAGAGGCGTCCTCAACTAACCTAGCCAGCTTATGCATCACATCCTCAGCCCAATCCATGTGATGTGTGAAGCGTCAGTATGCTGGGGCTGCGTGGCTGGGCGGAAAATTTAAAAGCTGATTACATTGTAATCTGCTTTAAAAACATTGATCATAGTAAAAAAGTTATTTAAAAAATATAAATAATAAATCCAAAAGTTTATTCTATTATTGTACCCATGTTTAGACAAATGTAAATATTTCTTAAATTTTAACCACCTGAGCGTTACACTGATTTCTAGATTTCTGTTCCAAAAGCGTCACAGGTTTTCATAACCAAAAGAGCAAAAATATTTAGTGCGAGAAATTACGGGCTTAGCGGTTAGGGGGTTAATAAAGTTTATTTTATTTATAATTTTAGTTATAAAATTATTTATAATTATTTATTATATTATAATTTATGATTTGTGTTTCAAACTTTATCATACCGGGAGTTATCCCTAAGAATTACAGGCCTAAAATATTAAACAACAAATTTCCATGCAAAACAATATACTGCTTTTGACAGAAAAATACAAACATAATTAGACTGCCAGTGGGGTAAATCATTTATGTATATATCAACAAAGCATATTTTATGCATGTCTATGTAAACATGCACACAGAATTCCTTAGTTCCACTTGAGGCAATTTAATCACTAGTCTCTAGAGTTTGAACAATCTCAAAGGGGAAATATATATTTATATATATATTTATGTTGAAATATACAGTAATATATCTGTGATCTATGTGACCTCTTCTATGAGTACCACAATAGCACTGATTTACTTGTATGTATATTTTCACAGCTATAAATTCCAAAATGCACAATGAATTTATCTTTATTTCCTAGTTTCTGGATGGTACATGTGCCTTATTTTCTAGTGCAGAACATTTAAAAAATACTTAGGTTTTAAAAATGTATTGGACAAATAACACCAGTGATTTCATTTTACTTGGTTTCCCAATTTTTATATCTAAAACCCTCTTCTCTTTTTTGATCATTCTGCTTTTTCTCATGATTAATTTATTGCAGAATATGATTGTTATTATCATAACAAGAATTGATTATCAACTACAGAAACCTATGTACTTCTTTATAAGCAACCTTGCATTTGTTGATATTTTATTTGGAGCAATCATCTTACCTAATGTCATGATACTAATTCTTTCTCATAGGAATACAGTTTCCTTCCTTGGTTGTATGATGCAAATGTACTTTTTCCTCGCCATTGGTGTAACCGAGTCCTTTCTTCTTGCAGTGATGTCTTATGATCGATATGTTGCGATTTGCAATCCTTTAAAATACACTGGTACAATGACAAGTAATGTATGCCTTTTTCTGGCCATTGGCTGCTGGACAGGTGGTTTCCTCAGTGTTATTCTTCCAGTTATTGTGATTTCCCAGATGAAATATTGCTCTCATGTCATCAATCATTTTTTCTGTGAAATTTCCCCAGTACTACAGCTTTCTTGTCAGGACATTCATTGGCTTCAAATCTCTTTCACCATCCTAGCCTCTGTTGTCATTTTTGGAACATTTCCCATTATTGGAATGTCGTATTTAAAAATTCTATTGAATATATTAGGTCTTCAATTACTAAACAGCAAAAAGAAAACTTTTTCCACTTGTGCTACCCACTTAATCGTTGTATTTTTGTACTATTCCACTATTACATTTATGTACATTAGGCCAAAATCAGAAAGCAATTTAGAGCTGGATAAGAGAGTTTCAATTTTCTATTCTGTGGTTAATCCAGTAGTGAATCCATTGATTTACTGTCTAAGAAATAATGAAATTAAAAAATCATTAAGGAAATGTTTAAGGTGTACCTAAACTCAGAATTTTCACTTTAAATAAAAGGGTAGACAACCCTTTTTTTCTAAATACAACACCCATTTAAAAAAAAAATGTGCAGCACCGCCCCCTAATTTTCGATCACCTAGGCTTTCGAGAATGAATGGGAGCACAAAGCCTCCCGGAATACCTACGCCACGCATCACGGGAGGCTCTTGGGTGCTCCTTTTCATGAAAGGGGAAAAAAATTTCAGATTTTTTGCATGCGTAGTGACATCCGCAAGTTTTTTTTACAACCTACGTCACCGGATCAAAGTCACAGGAACAAGAACCCGGAAGAAGAGGCGAAGATGGCAGCGCTTGGAGCACCAGCCCGAAGACGGATACCGGAATGACGCAGGACCCGACTGAAGAGAATTCCTTTTGGCAGGTTTTAAGTTTATTATGTAGGTATAGGAAAAAGAAAGAGGTTTCAGGCTCAGGAAGTTTTTTTGTGCAAAAAAATCAAGTGTGTATTTATCAAATTACAATTAGTACATACATCATAGATACGAATGACTTTTTAGGCTTTATATTCAAATGCCTGTTGATGTCACAGGGTTTGGATACTTTAGTCTAGACATAGGACTCCTTCTAACGCCATACAAGGTACATATACTGATTGAGAACAAGGTAAAAAAGGGGGGACCTGTTATGGTCATGTCATTCCCAACAGGTTACGCCTATCATAGGGTTCCTGAGGGGTATATAGTTTCAGAAGTTGTATAATTTCTATATTGTACAAATACAAGATATAAACATATAGCATATATACCGTCAAAAATTGTTATCTAGTTATCTTGATAAAGCCTTTGCTCATAGCTGAATTGAGTTGCAGAAACTTATACATTAGCTTAACTGCATGTACATTTGTAGCATCCGAATAGATTGTGAATGGAGAGAATGAGAATCAGAGAATCTTCTGAAGGAATCATATATTGATAATTCAGCTAAATTTGTTGGCCTTATCAGACAAAGAATCTCTACTTCACAATTATTTTGGCTGCATGATTTTTGATTATTCTCTTTTATTAATGCCTATATTTACTGTGTAAGCTTAAAGAAAATGAACAAATTAGAGGGGGTATAAGAGAAGTAAGCATAATATTCACTACACATATTAAGAGCCAATATACATTACCTGGCATCACGCAATGTGCCTTTTGGCTCCATGTACAGAATCATGCTATGGACACTCTAATCATTGACACTGCAATACTGTAACAACAAATACAAGAACAGCCCATGTATCCTCTGCACATCTGTACCATTCTCCATGTTATGTTTGTAGAAGAGGTCATACAGTAAAAATGTCCTACATAAATACCGCCTCATTCATAGAAGTTAATAGGGAGAGCAGAGCCCTTGCAAAGTAGACACATGGCTTTGATGCTCTGAGGCAAAGCGGTATAATCAAATAAAAAATACATATACCCCAATACCTTTGTGGTGAAATCAAGTTTAGGCTAATTAATATTATTATTATTAATATTATTATGTCTGACAAATACTGTTTAGAACCTTTTTAGCATGGCCTGCTGGGCTTCATGTATGGCATTGTTTAGAGAAAAAAAAAAGCTTTTCATTTATTTATTAATATATTCCTAATTTAGCAAGCAGATAAACCTCTTGATATATTTAAATACCTTATAGTATTTATAGCTTATCAGTTTTTTTCCCAACACACGGTTACTTGTACAGAAAAAAGGGCTTTTAAAAAAAGAGGAAATGTACTACCTTTTGGTGACTCTTGTATTGAAAAGCCACTGCTTTACTTCTACCCAGCAGCTGCAAATAAATAAATATATAAGTTGCTACCAAACCACCATGGTTTATATTTACTGTATATGTAAATAAACATTTTTTTAAAAAAAATAATCAGTAGTTTCCATCAATTTGTCCTATCTGTCCTAATGTGTATATTTAAATGTGTAATAGAGGAGATATTAGCATTCTAATATAGTCAAAATACGCTATATTTTAAAGCAGTGGTTGCTAATCTTTTTGGTCCCTCGGATCACTAAAATTACTAACTCCTGACCGCGCATGCGCGGGGAGCCGTGACGTCATGATGCCATAACCCCGCCCACTCTCCCATCGCAGATCTGAGCCTGCTATGGGAGAGTGGGCAGGTTGTGTCACCCACTTCCCTGAGTCTGGGATTGGTATGGGGGACATGGTCCGCGGCTCTGGCTGGTACGCCCTGCCAGCGGGGTTCTTCTCCTGACCCCACTGGGGTGCACTGGCCAGAGTCACAGACCATCAGAATTTTCTCGGGGACCACCTGTACAGGAAGAATTATTTTAATGTGTACAAAAATATTGCAATAATATAGTTATTATTATAATGATTGTTGGCACCAATAATAATGTATACTAGATACAACAAAAAGCACTTTAATTGTAATAATAACAACCCATCTACAGTATGCCTTCTTTTACTTTTGCAAATTAATTGTTCTGTGTTGAGAGTCCTGCAAGTTAAAAAGTATACATAAAATCAGTTACCACAGTTATCAAACCATGGAGCAGACAGCATTTAAATTAGGATCTTATATCTTACAATAGTAACTCAATTGGTGATCTTTTAGTCACAATATTAAAAGAATAGGGAATTGCTTAATGATTATCTTTTTACATAATACACTACACTAGTTATAATACCAGTTCAGGTATTTCAGTCCCTAAACGTAAAATTAACATTTTCCCCAATGGAATTTATTATATCTATAAATCCTAGTATATAGGGGTTAGGACTTGGTTTAAGATTGGTTTAAGCCATAAGGTAGGTGGTGTTCATTGTATTATGCTCTCAGGACTGCTGAATGAATTACCCACATATAGATTTTAAAATACAGTAAAGTTTACAAAGCATACTATTTTCTAACTACAGCTCCTATGAATATATATATATATATGTATATATATATCAGTATGTGTATCTTTGTCATGTAGTTATACCATTTAAGTAATTATTCACTATTTCCATTAGAGGTGAGCAGAATGGAAGAAATCTGATTGGGATTGAATTCAGATGGAAAGGTTGAAAATCCTTGAAAAGTTTTATGAACTTATTTCTATGACTTGCTTCAATTTACTTACAGTGATTATTTCCAGTTATACCCAGGCAATTTTTCCATAAATGTAATTTCTTTTCCTATATTGTGATTGTATTAACCTGGTGAAATCACAGCAATTAACCCTATTTATATACAGACAATTTTTTTCCTATTGCTGTGTAAAAATTATTCAGTTTTTTCATAATGTGGCTTACAATAGGAGAACACTATTATGATCTGGTATTTTATCATAGAGGGTTGCACTGACATCATTCGTGATGTCGACTGCAGCCCTCTGTAAAAGATTGGTGTGCTAGTGTGGCAGCCTAGCATTGGATGCAATGCATGAGATGTCTGAACACAAATTGCTCAAATTCCAAGTTCAGATATGAGGTCAGAATATCTCAGATCTTAATCAGAATTGACTCTAATCAGAACTATGCAACCACCACAAAAAACACTAATGCTTTTATTATATTCAAGCAGAGTTCCATAAAGTAAAAAGCACAGTGGGAGGTGGAAGTAATGTGTTAATTACACTTACCTCCATGCTTCTACCAGGTACGGTAGAAGGTACAGGAAGCACAGTGGTACAATAACTCCAATATGTCAATGCACTGTACTTTTTTGGGAATGGATAAAGCTGGTGGAATGCAGTTCAAAATACTATAGCTTTTAGACCACAGCTAGGAAAGTTTAAAGGAGTAAGCAATAAAATAGAAAATACATTTATTTTTACATAAAACTATTTTTCTTAATCCATTTGGTGCAAAACACCACAAAGTTTGCCATCCAGAATTAAATAACACAGGGTGGTAAATGCAAAAATGTGAAGCTCTTAAAAAACTAGTATAAAAGCATATATTTAAAATTTGGAATTTTAAGCTGTTAGGTATATTTTTTTCCATCCTAAGCGTTGTTTATTAAATCAAAATGTATATTTTTTTTCCATCCTAAGCGTTGTTTATTAAATCAAAATTTCCTAATCAGATATGAAAAAATAGAAAACAAGTAAAAACAAAATTTTAAAAAATAAAAATTAATGAAAATCATCTACATCCTTGCCTTTATGTCTTCCTACTGTGTACTATTGTGTGCTATTTAAATTTTGGACTCAGTAAAACAGGTAATAATAGAACCTAAAAAAAGTAAAAAGACAAAAAAGTATGTTTATGTTTCCTGTTTTCGTGCATGGTATTTACATTTTATCAAATACCAAAACACAAAGCAAAATATGCAATTTTTATTGTTTTTTTTTTTTTTTTTTTTTGCTATGTCATTTTTTTTACCACTTTGTTATAAAGGAACATGTTATAATGATATTTTAAACTTCTTAGTGTCTCTATTGGATACATTTTTAAACTAATATATCATATTAAGATTTACTGGCCCCACCCCTGTCAACTTTATTCTATAAAACGTTTTAACTCAAAATAGAAATAAAAAAACTTTCAAAAAAAACTTACCTATACACAAAATTAGCAAAATCAACAACCTACATCAATTTAAAAATACTACCCATTCTTGAATATGCTAGTAACACTACATTTTTACACTAAATATTTATTATGTTGAATAAAATGTTTTTTTTTTAATAAAATCTAAGTGTTTCGAAAGGCTTCAGAGTTTTTGTCCTCAGGGATAATTTTTAAATGGTTCTAAAGAAAGGACATAACTACTGTTAAAATGTGCTCACACTTTTTGTTATTATGTTTATTTTTAACTTATCACTCCCCAGAACCCTAAACTATTTTAAGCTGCCCTCAACCCCCCATGTATTTCCACCTATAATGACAGTATGTTTCCTTTTCATCACACCTGGTAAAATTAAAAAAAGGTTTTCTGAGTAGTACCATCCTACCTGAAGGGGGGTGTACCCATTCTGTTGGAACAACATTCTGTTTATGTCTGTCTGCCTCACTGGATTTGGCTGTCTGAGATGTATGCTGGGGGGCGGGGGCTTCTGTTGTTGGGGTATTTTGGTTGTTATGCTCCATTGGGGGGAGTGTTTATCTTAGAATGGTTTAGGAGAATGGGAATGAGAAGGAATTAAAAAGAATGTTCATTAATTCAGTATTTTTGTTCCAGCCCATAGTAATATAACAGTTATGGATCTGTTAGGAAAACCAAATTTTACCCATTTCATTATGGTTGGTTTTTCTATAAACAGTCAACTACAAGCCTCAGTTTTCTTTTTCTTTCTCTCAGTGTATGTGCTGACTCTTATTGGGAACATAATAATTATTGCTATCATCCAAACCAATGATTGCCTTCTTCATTCTCCTATGTACCTCTTCCTTAGTCATCTATCTTTTATTGAAATAATCTACACCACAACAATTTCACCGAATTTGCTTGACCTGATATTGAAGAGGCAAAAAATAATAACATTATCTTCCTGTTTAATCCAGCTATATCTATTCCTCTGCCTAGTCTCTACAGAGAATTTCCTTCTAGCCACAATGGCTTATGACCGATATTTGGCAATATGTAAACCTTTACATTACCATACCAAAATGGGCAATGGAAAATGCAAAATGTTAGCTCTGTTTTGCTGGTTTGGGGGATTCTTGATCAATATTAGTCCAATTATATTAATATACTTAATAAAATACTGTGACCATCCCAAAATAAATCACTTTTTCTGTGATGTGTCCCCTCTGCTATCACTTTCATGCACAGATATCACATCTATTCAGCTTCTTGAACATGTAGCTGCATCAATGGTGTTATTGAGCTCATGTCTAGTTATTGTGATGTCCTATATATTAATTGTCTCAGCTATCCTGAAGATCCAAACCTCAGTCGGGCGTAAGAAGGCATTTTCCACATGTGCATCCCACCTGACAGTTGTGATTTTGTTTTTTGTACCTGGAATTTTAATTTATATCAGTCCTTTACCCCAGAAATCTGTGTCTCTTAATAAATGGGTATCTCTCCTTTACACAGAGCTAACACCCCTTCTAAATCCCTTTGTGTATAGCCTACGAAATGAGGATGTAAAAACAATACTTACAAAAGTTCTTAAAAACAAATACAACCTGTTTTGGCAGAAAACACATGTGCATGGAAATGTGAGCATGTTATGAAGTGTGCAAAGTTTACAGATGACACAATTTACTTTTAAATGTAACCTAATTATTAGAGAGGTAAAAACCTCAAAATCATAGTTAAAAGCATAGTTGAGAGCAATTGATGCTTTTCACATTTCAAAGCAAGTCATAATATGTTACAAAATAATAAAAAAATTACAATTAGTTTGTGTAGGAACTTTGTAAGCATGTCCCTTTAAATATACTGGGAAAATGGTAAATAAGAAACAGAATCTGGATATATATGGAAGTGTAGTCTGTCACATATTGTTCTTCCAGCATTGGGTGTCAAATGGCTGCACATGATTGACTCTCCCACTGATGGCATTCAGCTAAGTGAGATGTTTAGTGTGCAAGCACATTTGGCCTACAAGCAAACGCATCAGCAACAGGTCGCTCAAACTGGTGACCAATCCAGGATTGGTTCATTTTAATATCAATCACTTCAAACTGGTGACAGATAGCATAGTCTGTTTGGAGTGACAGCTCCACCTAGCAGACTGAAAACTCTCTTCAACATGATGCTCAAGGGTGGAAAAAACATGAATGGCATAATCTGAAAATTCTAGAGAAACATCCAGTCTCTTGAGTGAGTAACCCTCTTGACTCAGTAAGTAATCTGGCACTTTAGACCATGCCAGATAAATTGATACTATCCGCCCCACTTGATGTTTCAACTCTCTGCCATTACGCTGGAAATAATTAGCCATGATGTCCAAGAACTGTAGTTATCCCTACTCAGCATGGTGCTGCTGCTACTGGAAGTGCTGGCTGAGACAAAAGGGGCTAGGGATGGAAATGGAGAAACACCTGCCAATGAGATGGAAGGCACCATACAGAAAAAGGCTGATTTTGTCATGCTGTGACTGCACTGTATGTTCAAATGCCTCCCTTTTTAGAAGACTTGAAACATTCCTCATATTTGCTACAGTAGCAAGAGTCTAATAGTGTGGATATCCAGTAGTCTCTGTTTCATATCAACAATACGTGTGTTACTTGGAAAAAAACACAAGCATACAACTTGCCATGATGCCAGAGTAAATACTCCTCATCCTCACCATGACCCCATAGATGTCTACTGGACTGCCAGGATGTATCGCCTTCTAGTGTCCTACTGAAAAATTCCTCCTCTAGTGCTTCTTCCTGCTCTTACTCATGTAGGCCACCTCCCTCTACCTTTCTCTTGCTGTGGTGCATACTCCCCTGCATATGTATAAATCTTGAATTCTAGTGGGTGAGCATTTCATATATAATTTTGTGGAATAGGACATCAATCTGTCTCTGCACTGTCAATAGTTACATTTTTGCTAGTGTAGGATCTTCTAAAGTGAGCATAGACCTTTCTAAATGGGGCAATACATGTCTTCACCACTAGAATTAGCACCTGCATAACTCAGAGAAGTGAATTTGCCCAGGTGTATAACAGCTAAAATAATGTTCCAGTTATCTGCTGTTGCATTGACCTGGCTACATAGTGCACATTTCAAATAAGTGGGCACCAATATCACATGTTTAAGTGCAAACCATACAATCCCTGCCAAATAATACTCTGCCGTATAATCCATGCTAAAACAAATAGGGCACTAGTTCTCCCTCTGCTACCTCCAGATCGGCAATGTTTACACTAACAATTGGACCAATATTGTAGCTACACTGGATTGTAAGATGTCATGGCCAGAAAGGTCTGCACCCATGTCAGCACAACCTACACTGCAAACCATGCACTTGTGGCCTTGCAAAGATAGAATGGTCTATTATTCATCAAGTTTAAGTACCACTTTAGTTAGGTTTTTGGGTAAACCTACATATAAAAGGAAAAGCTTTGACCTCTAGCCAACTGCTCCAGCTCCACCCATTGCTTGGAAGAGCCATTTCTATCCCAGCCCTCTGCCCTTACCACATGAGCGGCCATATAATATTTATGTAAATTAGGGACTCCTAGACCACTTTTTGTCTTGGATTGGAACAAAAAATTGCGGTTCAATCTAGACTTTTGATCCCCCCAAATAAACTGGAAAAGTGCTGTATTTATGTTGTGGAAGAAGAACCTCAGGAACCAGATTGGTAGGGTCTGAAACAAATATAGTAACCTTGGTAGCACATTCATTTAAAATACTTGTATTCTGCTGAACCATGACACAGTCAGAGACCTCCACTTCAGCAGGTCTGATTTTATCCATTGGAAAAGGGGCAAGAAATTCAAATTGGAAATGTATGACAAATCTCTGGTCAAAAAGACTCCCAAATAGTGCAGACCTCTCGAGGCCCACTTAAAAGAAAAACATTTCTCAACTGATTCCTTTTGCCCTTGGCGTAATAATATATTCAGTGCCTCTTATTTACTATAATTAAACTTGAATTTTGCCAGGGAACCATAAGTAGTGAATTCCTTGATAAGATTTGGGAGTGAAGGGACCAGATTAGACAGTAAGAACAATAGGTCATACGCAGATGCTGAAATTTTGTACACTTTCTTACCTCTGATATCTGAGTTGGTCCTTATGGCCCGTAACAGAGGTTCTAGTGTCAAAATAAATATAGGTGGAGAAAAGGGGACAGCCCTGACGGGTGCCGTTTGATTTGAGGAAATACTCTGAGAGGGTGCCATTAACCCTTATTGCCGCTGAAGGGCAAGAATAGAAAGATCAATCCAGGCTAAAATTTTCAGCCCCAACCAAATATGCAGAAGAGTCTGGTCCATAAACGTCCAGTCTACTTTGTTGAATGCCTTCTCTGCATCCATAGATAGCAGGAAGACAGGTAATAAGTATTTGGAGGCCAGCTGGATCCAGTTAAGTGCCTTGGTGGTATTATCCCTGGCTTCTCTCAATGGTATAAATCCCACCTGGTCTGTACAAATCAATTTTCTGTAGTCTCATTGCCACAAGTTATGAAAACAGTTGTAGGTCTTGTTTGAGTAGGGTCTATAACTGGAGCAGCTGGCCTTCAGGATCACAATGATGTGTGTCCTCAGGGAGTCCGGGTGTAAAGTTACCCCTCCAATATTAGCATTGAATGTGTGTACCATTTGAGGCTATTGCTATTGCTTTCAAAATTTCACTAGGTGAAAGTGTAGCCATTTTAACCCTGACCAGATACTCTTTTACTGCGGTTACCAAAGAAAGTTGATTGGGAAACAGGAGCCGAGGCATTATTATTGTACAGAGACATATAATACTTTTTAAACTCTTCCGCAATATCCCGCACCTACACAATAAGTACACTTTGAGGAAACAGGCAACAAATAACATTACAAAAACCGGGTCTCTGGACCTATTTGCTAAAAGTCACTAAACCATCATGTTAGGTAGTGTTGGAAGTAACACTAGAGTTCAGAAGGTGCATAAGCAACACATATGAACAATCGATACAACCTCACGCATCACAAAGCAGTCAGTGACGAACATTCCTGGTTGGGGAGACCCCTTGAGAGCGGGGGCGCTTCTTGGTTGATAGTTGCCATGGATTTACTGGAGGACTAGGTACTTTGTAGACTGTCGATGGCCAATCCGGGATATCTATCTCTGTAAGGTTGAAAGCATCTAAAATATCAGGGAGGTCGTCCAGTGTTCTCAAGGAGGCCGAGCGTCCATCTTTAAATGCAACACACTGGAAGGGAAATCCCCATCTATAACAAATATTTTGAGCGCCAAGCACTTCCAGTAATGGCTTTAGTGATCTCGTTTGAGCCAGTGTGCGGTGAGAAAAATCTTGAAGTAACATCACTTGGGTGTCATTGAAGAGAATATCATCCTGGTCTTGGGCCCATTTCATGATCTCATCCTTGACTTTGTAGGCATGTAGGTGACAGATTACACCCCTCGGGCCTCTGGGATCTAAAGATTTTGGGCCCATGGCCCTATGGATACGGTCAATTTCCAAAGGGGAGTCCTTTGATCTATTTAGAACAGCATTGAAAATAGCTAAGGCGGCCCCAAAGAGATCCCTGGTTTCAACCGACTCTGGTAGGCACCTAATACGCACATTATTGCACCCGCTTTTGTTTTCCAAGTCATCTTGATGTACAAATAACTGCTCCAGTAAGGCGGAGTGCTCATTTAAAATAGAGGCATGGTTGGTAACATGCATTCTGAGATCATCCGTAGCCTTCTCTGCCTCTTCAATGCGATAGGTCATATCATGTTTAAGTGTAGCAATTTCTGAGCGGAAAGTGTCCACCAAACTTTTCTTAAATATTTTTTCTTTCAAAATAATCAATGGTAGGAAGAATGAAGGTACTGATCTCTGTCCCAAATTGAGGAATGCTTAACAAGAGCAGGGCTTTGAAAGGCTTGAGATAGTCTATCAGAGGCCGCCGAGGAGGAAACAGAGTTATGTGGGCTCACCTCATGGTCTGCATCCCATCCTGGGATTTCTTTGGGGTGCTTCCTTGTGGTTAGGGGAGACTATGGTGGAGGCTTTGGCACCATCTTGCCTCCTTTCTTCCTGTACTCCTCCTGAGTCATGGCTGGGAAAAACTGCCCGATCTTGCACGCCCGGGACCTGCCGGGTGTACAAGCGGTATCCTGCAAGTCTTTTCTGCCCATCTACGCGGCGGCGGTTTAAACCGTATGTTAGGTAGCTGTAGCCAGAGCTTTAAAACTGTGCTGCCTATCAGCTCATCAGCTTGGCCACACCCCCAAACCCATTTCTATCTATCTGACTCCCCTTCAAATCTTTTTAGATTAGATTGGTTTTACTGTAAAATCAAATTCAACAAAGCAAAAGGTAAAGGTAAAAAAAAATGTAAATAATTGCCTCTTCTCCAGAGGATTTGCACAAGGTAGAGTAATTTTCAATATTATATATAACCAATGAACTTTGTGACAGGTTGTCCCCAGGAGTTTATTCTATTAAGGGTATTTAAGAAGCTGGAAAAAATAAATTGTCTTAACCAAGAAGGGTTATCTGAATGTGACAAAACATTTTCCTACTACTAGATGTGTTTGTTCTGTTTGGGCATAATTTCAACAAAATAAATCAAAGCATTATCATGTCATAAAACATATTTACAGTGTGTCTAGTTTTGATGACAAGCAAGCAGGTTGGTTTTTATTTGTAAATAATATAATATGTCTTTCTTAAAGCATGTTTATCAGAAGGGCAACTGGCTGACCACAGTAATCAACTTTTTTTTTTCCTTTTGCATTTTGCTTGTCCATATATGTTTGGCATATTTAAAAGTTTTTATGCTACAAAGAATGATATACTTCCTACATTTTGTAGTGAAAATTATTAGTTTTAAATTGAAATATTGATTTATAGATTTGAACTGAACCGGTGCTCAGATCATTTCACAAATAGTGAAATTTAAGCATTTCTTTTCCTGAAAGAAAGACTGTCAGACTTGAAGTCCTGTAATTTGAACAACTAGCAAGTGTTTTCAACTGGTTGACATAGACCTATTTGTTACTACTTCAGGTAGCTTTGAAAAGGAATAACTTCACAATAAGAGCAGCTCAAATAGAGAGGCCTGTTGTAGTGCTCATATACTGTTTGGTATAAATGTGTAAATAGTTTAATGTCCATAGCCTGGGCAAAGGTTCCATTTAATATTGGCATTAAATTCTGCACCAGTCCCAGACATGAGTATTTTAGTCATAAACATACGTGAAATAACCAGTTCTTGACCTTTACAATAATGTATAAAAATAATCTACTACCTCTATCTAAAGTATTTAAATACTGTTTGCAAAATGAGTTTAATTGCCATTTACAAATGCAGAAAACAAAGTTTGAATTAAGTAGGGAAGGTTTTTTTTTACAGGCCCAATGTGTACCTGAGGATCAAATAGCATATGCATATACATAGATATCTTCTTTAGTACTCTAAGAAACAAGAAAAGAAAAATAAAGTACTAACATTTTGTTGCTTAGGCTAGTAATGACAAATTTCTCTTCTTGTTTTTACCCCATGGTAATATTGCCAAATGTTTGTTGGCGCCGCATACAAATTATTATGTCAAAAATGTGTTTACATATTTCTTTTAAGGCACAGTTTTGATTAACTCACATTTCAGATCAATTTTTCATTAAACTCGTAATTTATTTAGACATTAAAAACATGAAATATATCCTTTATCTTTTTCACAAGGATATCAACACATAAATAGTACACATTTTTTTCAATGCTTTTTACATATTTTGCTTCCTTAGGAATCATGAGACATTAAAGAATAGATTGATAGGTCTCATCAATTCAGGCACCCACTAAGGACATTCCATCCATATATTTCAATGTGGATGGATCTTTGATGAACCACACAAGGGGATGTTAGGCTCCACAAAAACCTTGGATCTTCTTTCATTGATGTAATGGAGAGGTGTGATCAATTGCAATCCTCCAACTTTTTTTCCCCAATGCCAGCCATGTATCCTATCAGTATTTGTATCACTGAATAACAAAGTAAATGTCCTGTGTTTCCCACCTATAATCCAAACAATCTACGGAGAGCAACTTGTCCTTGTATACTCTTTTCATTTTATGTCTCTTTAGCATGTGATTCCAATACTTCTGCTACGTGCTGGATTTTTCTCTGTTGTTTGCACTGCAACATTCTGATCAAATCTACCTTCCCTTAGGAGAAAAGAGGAACAGGCACATTTCCTAATTTTTTTTTGCATAATTACAAATGAGTCATTACCAGTTTCAGTGGTCATTGATAATGTTAATGGAAACACTGGCCTGCATTGTAATTAAATAAAGACGGCAAGGGAATCTCTGATTTGCAGTGGCAAGACTCTTGTTCTGTGTTCATGGTTCATTGAGATTGAGATAGACTTACATCACTAGAAAACAAGAATGACAATTTATTTCTGGGCACTAGTAAAGTAAACTTTAGTGAGTTTATTTTATTATTACACTTTTTTTAGAAAAAGTAAATCGTGTTATTTACCCCTGTGGATGCCCAGAGGCAGGTATCAATAAAGAAGACTTTCAGACTCCAAGAAAACTTCCTGCAGACCCCCATAATTATTTTCAGGACAGGTTGTTGGTATAAATCCCTGTTGTGGCCCATGTCAAAGTAAATTGAAGCCTGGTATGGACAGGAGTGGACCCTTTGGGCTCCTGTGGGTCTGATACAGACAACAAGTGGGGGTATGCTTGATGACTTTCCTTTTCTTAGCCAGAATAAGGGAGTACTTTTTGCCATTTTTGTGAATAAATAATAAAACTGACATGTGCAACTTTATGCCAATCCAAGCTTGATATTTTAATGATTTGTGTATAATTTTTTGTTACAATGTTGTAGCCAGCAAGTTTCCCCATACTATACAATGCAATAGAATGAATAAAAGTGTGGCATTAAAAGCTATGTTGCTAATCATCGCAGGACAAAGCATATTGTTAATCAAAGTATTGAGATGTTAATTAATTAAATTCTGATTTAAATTTACTCTCTGACACACAGACCAGTTAAAAAAACAGTAAAATAAAAAAGTAAAGTACCTTTAGTACCTTTGAATTAGTTCACATAAAAGTAAAATATAAAAGCATTTATAAATAATAGACATAAATATAATGTATTGAATTTTTGGTAAATGTGATATGTCACATTTTTAAGAGAAAATCTGCATTAAAACATTTCAATGGGTTCTAATGTAAGAATTTATTTGGGATCTAAATACTCTAAATTAAAGATTCAGATAGTATTTTATTTGATTTTTTGTTATTTAATACTTTTGCATTTCATTGTAAATATCCTAAATTGCATTTAAAAATGTATATATTTTCCCAATCCCATGTTTAAATAACAGGAAAATGAGCAATATGACTGTGAAGGAATTTATTATTTTGGGTTTCTCTAACATTCAGGGATACCAAAATGTCCTACTTTTATTTTTCTTGTTAATGTATATATTTACGGTCACAGTAAATATTTTTCTTCTCACCATAATCCGACTAAGTCAAAGGCTCCACAAGCCTATGTATTTCTTTCTTGGGAATTTATCATTCTTAGAATTAAGTTACATCACTGTTACAGTACCCAAAATTTTAATAGACATACCAAGGAAAAGAAAAAGTATTTCCTTCTCTGGCTGTATCACCCAGCTTTTTTTCTTTACTTTCCTCGGTGCCACAGAGAACATACTTCTGGCGCTTATGTCCTTTGATCGATTTTTGGCAGTGTGCTTCCCTCTACGTTATACAATTATTATGAGCCATAAGGTCTGTTTTCTTTTATCTGCTTTTTCTTGGACTCTTGGTTTTTTAACAACTTCAGTTCCAATCATTAAAATATCACAGCTTGATTTTTGTAATGCCAATGTAATAAATCACTTCTTCTGTGAAGCTGCTCCTCTACTAAAATTGTCCTGTTCAGATCCTTATTTCAAAGAGCTTACTGTTATAATTTGTGCTTCTTCAGTCATTCTCAGCTCAGTTTTGTTAACTATGATGTCTTATGGCTATATCCTAAAAACCATTCTTAAAATTCAAACCACCACTGGGAAGCAGAAAACTGCATCTACCTGTGCTTCACACCTATTAGTAGTTACAACATTTTATTCAACAGTATTTGCTATGTACATTAAACCTACAGCTAGTGAAGGGTCCCTGAATAAGGTGCTAGCATTGTTTTATGCTGTTGTCACCCCTCTTGTCAACCCTTTTATCTACAGTCTACGCAACAAGGAAGTTAAAGAAGCAATTTTATACATTGTAAAAAGAGAGCGTTTCTGAAACATGGAAATGATTACTGCTACCATGTGCTCTGTGCCAAAAAAAACATTTATTGATAAATACGTATTGTGTTATTAGGATCTGTAAACATAATAAATTGCTATTTTGTTGAAAAAAAACCAAAGTAGATGTAATGGGCAAATATGGGGAGAGAGGAAAAAACAATCCTTTACATATATAGACTAAGATCTGCTTGGAGGTGGGGGTGAAAGGTGAGTGGCTGCGCACTGCACAAGATATGGTGGCCCGCTGCTTCTCATTTCCCCCGATAGCTCTATATTTCCTCTACAGGAATATTAAACTTTACCTATAAACAGCATTTTATACCCTTTTCATAGAACATGACATTTTAAGCAAATACAGATCATTTCAGTGTGGCGAGAGCAGTTAATGCTGGTTGAGAAGTTCTCATTGCTAACTGAATGAATAGATCATTCATCTATGGCTTGTATACTCATCACATGATCACGCAGAGATACATATTTGTTAAAAATAATCATAATAATAAATGATTTTACGCCAAGGCATTGTGTGTTTATTTATGGTTTTATTTAAAGGGTACTATGTACTTTACTACTATGCATTCATTACCCAGCAGGAAGGGGAGATGTCTGGGGGCCCCTCTTACTAAATGTGGATTTCAGATTTCAAATAATCTCCTTACCTGCAGACCCCAACAACATATGCTTTTGTTGTGAGAATCAGGCCCTTTTGCCCAACGATGGCCCTTGCCACTTTTGGGGGCAGGTGGAAGCCTGTTATCTGGTAAAAGGAAAGGGGGCTACATGTTTTGCCTTTTTTCTTTTTTGGCAAACCAGATTCTTTTAGGGAAGAACTTTTAGGGACTGGAGAGGGGGCACGCATGCTTGCTACCCCATTTCCTACCCAGGAAGCTCTGAGGCCTAAGGTCAATATTCAATATTAAAGGGGAACCCACAATGTTTTTTTTTTTTTTTTTGCTTTAAGGTTAAGCAAATCTGGCTGGCCACCCATGAAACCTATCAAAACCAACAGCCTAATTGGCTAACCCATGCTCTGTGTGATGTTTTTTTCAATATGTTTCTATTATTGACTTCAACAGAATTTAAAATAAACTACGTATCCACCCTAGGATTGTGGTCAATTTGGTGAACTGAATAGAGACAAAACCAACCACTGCTACATAAAACCTGTGTTAACAAGAGTTGGACTTTGTATAAACTAACACTAGGTTAAAGTACTTTTGACATAATTGAGAATTAATTAAGTACTCCCTGTCTATGCAAATTAATGTAATCCCCCAACCCACCCGTTTAATTTCTTTACCTATGCTACCTCACAACTTGTTATTCACAACTCCTTGCAACAACATTATCCAGCACTTCAAGGTAAGGATGATCATGTATCCTGCTTTTCATTGGCAGTTTTTGGGATAGTGTTTTGCAACCAGTTTTTCATGGAACCCTAGAATTCCACCAGAAAAGCTAGGGGTTCCTTGAACAATGAGAAATTTATGCCTCTCGGGAAAGTTATGTGACGGGAAATTTAAGTATATATAAGGATGACATTCTTTCTAATAGCCAACAATGTATAATGGCAATATATCCACCAATCACTACACTTGTATACTGTGATCTGTGGGTATAGTAATTATAGCAGGAGTTCCCTGAAGACCCTAAAGTTATTTCAATGGTTTTTCTGTCAAGAGAGACTAGTGCATTAAGTCAGAAAGTCTCATATTTACAATCCTGTGGCTTAAATGCATCAACATGTTTTGTAAGTTAGTTTATTCAGTTGCTTGGACGTTGCTACAAGGTTCAAGAAGTCTTGTACCAAACTTGTCCAAAGCTCTAACATTGTAAGCGTTGAAAGGCCACTACCAGAAGAGCTTCATACAGTCATTTGGGCATGAATAATGAAGGGTCATTGCATGTTTAAGTTTCTGATCAAGTATTTTGTCATTCTGCTATTAATCACATGCAAAAGTTATGCACAGTTTTTTTTACTTTGTACAAGTTGTTTCTCTTGTTTCTATTTTTATTTCAATAACACCCTGTACCAATAATACACTTCTTTAATTAGCAAGCCGAGAAAAAGAAACTAATAAAACTTTGTCTAAACTTTATTCTTAGAATGGCCCTGGAGAATATAGACAAATCAACAAGGAAAAAAGGCGCACACCAAGTTATATTTGAGTCTAAGATACTAAAAACTTCTACCCTTTGAATTGTAAGCAAGTAACAGAATGTGGCAGTCTTCTACACCTATAACAGAGACGTAAATGTATCAGCTGTAAGCCTTGTAGGGCAGGCAGTTGTGAAGGTATGGACATTAGGCTAATATATGATGTGTAATACGAGTCATTAGTGCCTTATATGATTGTTTGTTTGTTTTTGTGTGGTTTTCCCATTATGCTAATTTGTCTTTCCCATTTAGCATGAGCATATTTTTATGTGCAGATTTGTATATTCACCCTGTAATATCTGTTTGTCATTCAAACTGTACACATTTTTGAAGTAGCTTCCAAGATATTAAGTTTCCTCACACAGAAAATGTCTCAGTTATTTCATGCATTTCATTGACAAGAAACAGATAAAATAATGGGACCAACCAATGTCTAGTACTTATACACCCTGGCATAACCTTAATATATCTAAATATATGAAATACAGCTGCCCATTTAACATAAATTTGTACAAGATACTGTGAAAAAATGATATGTTTATTCTACTCATCTGTTACTCATTGATATGATTAACAGATTTTCATTAAGGTGATCTTATGCATTTGTATACAAACAATGCTTGTCTCTAATAATATGACATAGGTATGTTTATATATGTTTATTACACTGAAAAGAGAGATCCAAAATTTGATTTTTTTTTTAGAAAAATGTAGACAATTAACCATGTTTTAAAATTCTAATATATTTACATCAATAAAGTAGCTATGACATCTACTCACTAAAGGTAAGGCAATTAGTTAGCTATTTACTAGTGAAACCCTGAAAGGCAAAATCACTTTGGATACGTATGTGATCCAAGAAAGTGAGCCTTACAAATGACATGTACACACACTGCACTATGGCCAGCACCAATGGGTGGTTATAAGAATGCTAATTCCTTCAGTGTGTGCCATGAAACGCTATTCTCTGTTTTAGGATGTATTTCTACTTTAATTACAAAACTCATAAAAAGCTAAACACTGCCACCACAATTGGATTAATGACATCAACTGACATCTTTTTAGGCTAATATAAAATACAATATAATGTCTTATGACAATACTAATATAAAATGGTAAGTCATAGAGAATTCTTACTAGGACACTTGTTTTTTAAAACAAAACATTTACAGGTGTGTTCAAATTAGGTACAATGACACATGTATTGTCAAAATAATGTATTGGCTAACATAAAGTGTGTCTTGTATTAACAAACACAATATACACATATTACAAATGTGCTTGAATACATTTTTTATCATTCCTTGGAAGCCCTTAAACTCCAGTTCAATAACTTTAACCAGGCTGATGATGATGTCATCCACCTACTGCTAGAAGGACAAAGTATTTCTTTGGTCTCCATCCCTATTGCTCATACTGTAATGTTATAGTAATCTACAAGATAAATTGCTGCAGTCATGGCTTATCTGTTCCTCTTACAAATGTTTCTTCTTTGTACCGGTATCTCAGTCATTTAAAATGTTGCTACCCCTAAATGATGGCTTTATTTTGCCCAGATACAAATGTTTGTCGCTGGGAAAAAATTAAACCAGGAGAGCAGGAGAACAAATGAGTGCCATATAGACACCATTGTTCAGTCCTATAAAGAGGGAAGAGGGGAGCATGAGAAAGAGGTTTTCTGCCCTCTGCCCTTCTGAGTCACCCCCGATTCAGTTGTTTAGTGATCTGCCACAGTGATAGATAGCTAAATGACATCAGGAGAACAAAATACATGTGCTAGATTTTTGCCCAATAGTGGTTGTCTAGCATCTGTACATATGAACTGTAGTGAAGGTTCTGTAATGTTGTTACAGACAATAAACACCTGGATGTCCTACACTTAAACATAACTCAACATATAGTACATTTACTAATCATATAAAATGTATCTGATGCTAGGTCCATTTAAAGCTAATCCTCAAAAATTACACAGTTCTGAAAATGGTTCCAAAACTTACATATTTATAAAATTGGTTACAAAGAGAACCAATGAAGTACAACCATTAAAGCACAACTATCCAACAAACTTGAAACTGATTTTATAAAATAATTTTCTATTATTTGGCAAATGTTTTCAAACCTGGACCAGACCCATTCCAGATTTGCTGGATCTATTTTTCCCAGTCTTGGAGAACTTTATTCAATCAGGCCTAATGTGTGTATTGTAGCACTACAAGCACTTGATCAGAAATGGTGTTTATGAACATTTTGCCACATTTATGTCTTTGTTCCTGCAATGCATAAAGCAAAGCATTGATTAAAAAGAGGTTTATTTCCTCAGAACTTCTTAAAGACTAAAACACTAGAATCATTGAACATGGTCACTTCTTTTTTTTTTTGTATATTAAGAAGTACATGGGAACTTACCACACCTGAAAGTGACCAAGGTCTGCCTGAGCATATACGTTTTCTACTGGTACAGCTTTAGGTTGCTGAACTATATTAAGTTTATTTAAGGCCACACATGTGTAAGTACTATTTGTTTCCGAACCACAAAGCCAACAACTGATCCACATTGACCCCAAATATTAAACCATATATAAGTTTTTACTGTTTTATTTTTGAACATCGCAGATCTGAGCCTGCGATGGGAGAGTGGGCAGGTTGTGTCCGGAGGCATAACCCGGCCACTTCAGCCTGTGTTCCTTACGAGGAACATGGTCCGCGGCTCTGGCAGGTGCACCCCACCAGCGAGGTCCTACTCCTGATTCCATTTGGGGGTGCACCGGCCAGAGCCTTGGACCACCAAAATTTCTTCTTTTATCCGCGGACTAGTTGGCGACCGCTGTCCTAGATCAACCACCAAACTCAGCCATATTACTGCATGTGAAAGTATATACACTAAAAAGATTGAGAATTGTGGCACTTTGATGGTAAAGGAAACTTAGTGCTTGTTACATGTAATTTTATATTTAATAGACATGTAAAATGATGTCGCAAAAGTATGTTATTATTTTTTTTTTTACTTTTTCCACCAGACCATGGAAAATCAGACTAATGTGAAGGAGTTTATTATACTTGGTTTCTCAAACACAGGGGAATACCAAAATGTTTTGTTTGTTTTTTTCTTGATATTGTATGTTATCACTATTTCTGTGAATATATCCCTCATCACCATAATCCGATGTGTACGTAAGCTCCATAAACCCATGTATTTCTTTCTTGGTAACTTATCTTTCCTTGAATTGTGTTATATATCAGTGACTGTCCCCAAAATTATTATAGACATCCCAAGAAAAAGAAAAAGCATCTCGTTTAATGGCTGTATCAGTCAACTATTCTTCTTTACTTTTCTTGGTGCTACTGAGACCATTCTTCTTTCAGTTATGTCCTTCGATCGATTTCTGGCAGTGTGTTTTCCTCTGCGTTACACAAGCATCATGAGTCATAAGGCCTGTTTTAGTCTGGCAGCTGCTTCATGGGTGCTGGGTTTCTTGACCACATCATTTCCAATTATCCGAATATCACAGCTGCATTTTTGCAAAGCCAATATAATTAACCATTTCTTTTGTGAGTCAGCTCCTCTGCTCAAACTGTCCTGTTCTAACCCTTATTTCAGAGAACTTACTGTTATCATTTGCGCATCTTCAGTCATCCTCAGCTCAGTACTTTTAACCATGATGTCTTATGGATATATACTAAAAGCTATATTAAAAATTCAGTCCAACAGTGGAAAACAAAAAGCTGCATCTACCTGTGCTTCACATTTATTGGTGGTAACCACTTTCTACTCAACCATGTTTGCCATGTATATCAAGCCCACAGCAAGTGAAGGATCCCTTAACAAAGTCATGGCATTGTTCTATGCAGTCTTCACTCCTTTGGTTAACCCTTTCATCTACAGCATACGTAACAAAGAAGTTAAAGAAGCTTTTTTGCTCCTTACAAAAAGAAAGTGGCTCTAAAACTATACAGGAATCTTTGCCAGAATGGTATAATAGTGCTAATAATATGAAGACAGGAAAAAATTGCTTTAAAATCCACAGTATTTAAATGTTGCCGAACTTTATTTCTAATGTAAGTTTTTAAATTAAAGCTAAACTTTAACCTTACGTTCAGTTTTGCACAGTTCTATAGCCCCTCCTCCTCCAGTACTGAAATAGCTTACTCTGATTTCACTGCATACTGCAATCTTCTCATAGTGTGTATTAAGAGGTGCTAAGGTAGAGCACACATCATTTCTGAGATATTCATTCAGTATCATTTAACTCTTTATTCTTTAATTTATTTGATTTCAGTTGTTTTAATCATGGAGGATGAAAATTACATGTAGGCACAGTGCATGCAAGAGTAGTCTGCCTTGAAATGCCCATTTCTCCAGACTCACATCCATCTATTTGGACATTTTGATATTTCCCGCAGGAGCCAGCTCACTACATGTATCAGAGCTGAGAACTCTTGAAAGGAGTACCAGGCTGATATAATGTTTTAAGGATTCTCAGTGCCAGTCCCTCCTACCAACAACAATTTGTCTGCGTTTTGAAAAGTACAGAGGCCTAGTGATGATATCCAGGAGTTAAGGAACTTTTAAACCTAAATAACTAAAATTATTAGTAAACTCCCCAACTCAGAATTCTCACTATTACACAGTAGCTCTGATGACAGGTGTCTCAATGATCCTTACTCTAGTAGACTAATTTATTATATGCAAAGACCTCACCGTTACCAGTGCCTCTACTAAGTTGGTAAACAAATAAAAGGCAGCTTTGGGTAACACATGAAACAACACAAACTGACCTGTGATATGAAGCTCTGCCAATATAGTAGCGATAGAGAATGTGTAAAAGGTTCTGGCACTTAAGGGTTTTCAAAATACATGTCATGTCATGTATATATGTCTAATATTTGACTGAAATGTTCTAAATTCAAAAATGTATGGGTTGGAGTTTATAGCCTTCCTAGGTCTCTTTTGTGTCCTCCATTGGAAGCTCATTTTTTCATTAACAAAAACTAAAAATGAATTATTAAATTTATAAAATGTCCCTACGTTTGACTCATCAATATGTGCCACTTCCCGGTGTGGATGAACACTTTAGCATTTTAAGCAATATATATATATATATATATATATATATATATATATATATATATATATATATATATATTTGGGACTTTAGGGCACCATATGTTCAACATTTCTCAATGTCCACAGGTTTTTTAAACATATATTATTTCATTAAACTATTAAATAAACATTTTAATAAAACATAACAGCATTTATACAAACATGCATGCTTTCTTTAGCATGCCACTAACAGAGACATGCTATCCTCAAAAATTAAAACAAAAACTTCAGCCATCAGGTAAACTTTTGGGAAATCATAAAGACATTTGCATTTTAAAGGGCTTTATTCAGAGCCTTTAAGTATGATTGCTATGGGCTACCCATCCTAATTGCCCCTTTCACACTCATATTTCAGGACAAGGAGCGTTAAAGTAGTACGGGAAGCACTCTTTTAAATTAAAGATATGACAATGCCTTTTAGCATCTGTTATCATGGCCATGGTATTGCTGATGGGGTTAAATAACTCTGTTGCCTACCCTGTTAAGTATACTTTGATATTTCAATATTGCAAAATGATCAGCTCCTATACTAAAACATATATCAGCTAAGCCATTGGCACAACTCCTACATGCATTAGGAAGCCTCCAAAAATCCACAAACTTCCCAGTCCTGGAACTTGAGCTTTTCAAGTCCTGTGACACGTGATTTTGATGATTGATATATAACTTAGTAATAGTATTGTATTGAATGTTTAAAGCGGACCTATCATCATAATTTATTTCCATTTTATGAAATGGTGGTTATCCCTTTTATATAATGAAAAAAATGTGGGTTTTTTTCATTTTTTATCCTTTTTTGGATTTTTTGTGGATCCCTTCCCCTTCCATTATAACCTCCACAGAAGTAAAGACCGAATGGTATTGAACATCCCTACTGTAACGCAAGTAAAATGCAAGCTCACTTGGTATTTTACTAATGAGCTCATACTAATGAGCCCAAACTCAATGATTTGCTGGGGAAGTTTCAAGATGTTTGGACACCCTGGATTACCCACTACTCGCCGAATGATTTTACATGGACCTGCTTTTTCTCTGATGTCGTCTTCCCTTCTTTTCCATGTAAGCACTGCATACTCCACATTCAAGGCTGGTCACAGATCCTGTGACACACACACACACACACACATGAAACTGATGTTTCACTTTGTTTTTGATTAGATACTTAACCATGTTTGTAATGTGTATTACTGCAATTCATTGCCTATTTTCTTTGTCACTTGTTTGTTCTTTTTATTTCCACTAAAAATTGTTAAAACCTTAATAAAAATCGTTGAAATATAAAGACTGAAGAGGAGACTTAGACGTATTTACTTATACTTACTTAGTTAGAATAAGTTACTTAATTTGTTTCACACAAAGTATAATAATTTAACTTTTTCTTTTTAACTTTGCACAGAATTCCCATAGTGCCTTATTTAATTAGGAAACAAAGTAAAATAAATGTGATCCCACTAGTAAAACTTTGTTCTAGTGTTAGTCTAAACTGCACGGTAATGACCCCTGGGAAAACTATCAGAAATAACAAAGAAACATAAAGTTTAGAAAAGAACAAGAGAAACTTTTGGTTGAACTTTTTTTTTAACCAATCTATGCTATAATGCAACATAAATTAATGATTAGTCTAGTATAATATAAATTGATATTATAAAGACATTTGGGCTAAAATATTTGAGAAAGTTTACACAATAAATTGTGTGAATATTCACTTTAGTTACCTTTTCATATAAAGATAAGATTAAACAGATTAGAATTGCTTTTTACATGGTTGAGAATTGAGAATTGAAGAAAATTTTGAAGAAAATATTTTTATACTTTATTGTGTGAACATTCTCATCTCACTAAGGTCTATCAGTAAAGGTGAGAAAAACTGACAAAATCCAAGTTGGATCAAATCAGATTGGTCAAAATGGTCAAAGCATCTGAATGGATTTGAAAACTAGAAGTTGGAATTAGATTTATTTTAAAAAATGGTTTGAAATATTTTGTTGTTGACATTATTGAAGTTATTTGGTTTGGGTAAAAATCCCTAGATATAGTTTTCTTCAAATTTTAGAACATTAAACTTCATTAGTCAGCACAGGGCAAATCCTGCACCAGCATTTCGTCCTGCTCTTCCACTTCATTCTCCCTCCCTCTACCTCCTGCTGTGGTGGATGCGCACCATAAAATCCCACTTGTAATAAGTACACATGTCATGGGTAACACCTCTATTTGCCCTTTTTACACCCCCACCAACAGCTCCTTGATGAGAGGAGAACCTTTCATCTGCTTTCACTGCTACATCAAATCTATAGTGGCTTTTACAATGAAAATGAGCAGGTTGTTACTGGCTGACATATTTAGTAACAAGTAGCATGTGTTCCTTGTAGGCTACCACTGCCTTGGATCAAAGAAACCAAATTTGGTGAATACCAGATTTAGCACATTCACAAAGCAAGGAGTGGACATGCCCAAACGCAGTACAGTACCAATATAGGCCCTGTTGTCAGCAACCGCATTGCTGATTTGGAGAAAACAAAGAGGGAGCCATGGCATAATTTGTTGTTCACCCATAGGCGCTGATTCAGTAATGATCCAGACTGGAGAGCATACATTGTCATCCGTGAACCTGGGTGATTCAGCAAACCTGGAATGGATCTGGTCCTGGACTGAAAACATTTGATGACAAATAGCAAAAAAGAAATCCATTCTAGGTTTGCTGAATCATCCAGGTTCACTGAGGAAAGTGTATGTTCTCCAACCTTGGAGGCCTTTAATAAATCAGGCCAATAGTGTGAGTGAGTGGTTATGAGATGGAGGATTGCATGGCATTACCTAAGCTTATATAAGGCATATTAGGGAGTGGAATGGCTTTGCCATGTTGCTGTTAGAGGGAACACCTCTTCCTGTTTACTAACACTGGTGGTGTTCATAGTGGTGGTGCTCCCCATCCTGTTACACATAGTTTGGTGAATCTAGACCCAAGACGTTTAGTTTGAAATGAGGGTGTTATGTGAGGCCTACTTTTGTTGTCAGACTTAAATCAACCCAGTGATATTTTAAAATTAGCACTAATTCTGTGAGTCAACACTTATTATATTAAAAAATAGGTGCAATTTTTAAATCAAAAATTGCAAAAAAAAAGGCCTATGTTTATCTGGAAATAATTGCTGTGATTTTTTTTTTTTTTTTGGTTAATAGTCACACTGTTATCAAGCACTTTCCCGGAAGCACTTCTCCCAAAACCACCTTGTAGATACTAAAAGTAATGCTAAGTGCCTGGCACTGAACTAAGCCCTCTCAGCTCTACAAGTGACCCTGATATATGAACTGAACTTCTTGTCTAGTAGTGTTATTGCCTATACAAATGCAATGCATGCACAATGATGACAATAGTACAAAGGCGTTGATTTTCTGCATTTGAGGTGCATTTGCAATGCATCTCAAATGTGATCAAAGGATTTAATTGAACAGTGCCCATGGCAGTAGCAGAAATACATTCAAGATATTTTAGCTTATTTGTTATAAAACCTCTATACTGACAATGATTTTTAATATTTTGTTTAGTTATTTTTTTTTAAGTATTAAGTATTGTTCATTTGTGATAAGCTACAATTAAGGCATTATTATCAATTACTCTGGGCCCAGCTAAGTAAAAAACATGTACATGTGTAAGCAAGTAAAAGCAAAATTGTATCATTTTACTGAAAGAAGAGAGGAAATCTTGTTCAGTGTTCAACATTCTCTAATAGTTCAATACTGGTAATAAGGGAACGAGGTGTGCAATATTAAAGAAATACATACAATTGAATGTCATTTTATTTTTTAGGTTACTAATAATTACATTGATACATTTCCTGGTTAAGGAAGTAGGTTAGTAACATTTAAACATTTAAAATTGTCACCTGCTTTTAGATATGTTTTCTTCTTCATACATACAATAACAATGGAAAATCAGATGGTTAGAAGTTTGCTACCCTAGGTCTCCATCATATGTCAATACCAGGTTTTGGTTTGTGAGTTTTTTTTATTTATATGGTGAATCATCATTATAATCTCGAGTATACATCAGTCTCATAATAGCAATAATTTTTTTATTGGTAATTCATCTTTCCTTTAATTGAGTGAGAACTTTGTGACTGCCCCCCAACGTTATTGTAGACATCAATGACATGAACAGGAAAGTAATTAATTCAATAGTGTTAGCTCTATCTTCACTTTCCTTGGCTTTTTTGATGAATTCTTATCTCATAAACAATACAGCTGTATTTTTGCAGTGCCGATGTTGGTAGTCACATTTTTTGTAAGTCATCTCTTTTGCTCAGAATGTACTGTTGTACTTGCAAGCAGCCATGTTCTAAATATCCATTTATTTCAATGTTCAAGTACAAATTAGAGGGTTTTTGAGACTTCATTTCCAGTTGTCTATGTGTCATATGATTCTTTTTTTTATTTGCCTGCCTTTACCCTGACTATAAACTTTTTCAACTCCATTTGGCCAGCCACCTCTCTCCCACCAGATCTACAACAAATAACTTTTTTGTATTGTTGTATACATACATTTATAATTAATTCCTAACTAGTAGTAATAATAACTATTTTGTTTTGTCATAAAAATAGGTTTGGTGGAGCAACAGTGAGTAACTGTAATTACACTGCAACATTTAGATACAATAACACAGGTAAAAATTGCACATCTTTTCATCATATCCCTAAGAAAAAGCTTTCTGAATTTTGATACGTATTAATTCCTGATACATAGTGAAACAGGAATTTGGTATTTGCATAGTAAACCAGCAATGCAAACCATAACAATTTGCGTTGGATTATTCAGGAATAAATGCTTTGTCTGTAATTAAACAATTTTTTTATACCTTCCTTGATTTCCCAGTTTCTCAAAGAATATACAATTGGATTTAACAGAGGTGTAGCTATGCTATACAGGAGAGACCAATATTTGTTGGCATTAAAAGAAAAACCTTTGGATGGCACCACATACATAATGGTTAACGTCCCATAGTACGTGGAGACAACAGTCAGGTGGGAGCTGCAAGTAGAGAAAGCTTTCTTCCTGCTGGTAGCCTGTGGTAGTTTTAGGATAGTAACAATAATGCGTATATATGTACAGATAATAAACAAGAATGGAAATGATATTACTGGAAAAGTAAAGACAAAAATCTCCATCTCTACTGCATAAGTGTCAGTGCAGGAAAGTTTCAGTATTGGTGTTAAATCACAAAAGAAATGGTCCATCACATTGGGGCCACAGAATTGCAGAGTACTTAATGGAGCCAGACCTACAACAGCTAAAGCATAACCACAAAGCCAACAAGATATATTTAGCTTCAGACAAATGTCGTTCTTCATTAAAGAAAAGTAGTGTAAAGGATTACAGATTGCTAAATATCGATCATAAGACATCAAAGAAAGAATAAAACATTCTGTAGCCACTGAAGAGCTCAGCATGTAAAATTGGAAGATACAGTGATAAAATTCAATAGTGCCAATTTCCTGAATCAAGACATTTAGAACACGAGGCACTAGGACTGATGTCAACACAATTTCACATAGGGAAAGACTCCAAAGAAAATTGTACATAGGGGCATTTAGCCTGATAATGGTAGAGACCAACAAGATTATGAGAAAGTTCCCTGAAAGTGATGTAATATATGCTGCCAAGAAGACAATAAAGAAAAATATTCTGACCCCATAAAAAGTACCATATAAGCCAAGAAGTAAAAATTCTGTAACTGCACTGCTATTCTGCATTATCTAGTACAAAAAGACATAATAGAGTTCTTTCATACACAGTATTATACGGTAAAAAATACCAATAAATATAGTCAAGTAGATAAAACAACTATTATAGCAGTCTACTTTTAATAAACCTAGGTGAATACATGAAGTCATTATAGATAAGTGCAATTGTATTTGTATATACAAGCAAGTTTATTAAAAATAACTTTAAAAACTTGATGTATATGGTTTGATCAATGCTTGGACATTCTCATTGTTCTATAATTTGTACAATGTGTTTATGTAACTTTGGTTGACCTTCATTCTTCATGCCTCCCCTCCCTGTTGTGTTGTTTAACTGTTGCTGTAAATCTATATTTAAAAAATTCAATCAAACCTTGACATAAAAAACTTTTAGGATGAACAAGTGGAAAGTGCAGTCTCTACATCACCTAGTCATTATCTTTTTAGCTGTATTTTAAGGTGTAAATTGGTTAGTTTTTAAAGTTATTGGTCAATTTGTTTCATTGTCCACTTTAAGAAATGTTTTCACCACTTCAGTAATACCAGAATAAAAAAGTGACAAGTTTTGTTCACCTGGTATCAGGCTTCTAAAAATGGAAAATAGCCATAATAACCTTTAAGTGTTTCACCTGAATTAAATTTGGCACAGCTGATCTCCTGTCATTGTTTAGCCAATCTGGGTGACTGACACTGATATCTGTCATAATCTGGTGGCCACCCATCTGAGCTCCTGTCATTGTCTAGGTAAACCAGGCATTAGACAATGATAACTGTCTTAGTCTGTTGGCCAGAATGGCTATATCCTATACTTGTCTGGGTATTGCATATGGCTATAAAAGGTTTATTGTTTTTATATAGTTATAGTATATTATTTTATATAGTTCAAATCTAAGCCATTTTAACCTTTTTTTAAAAAAAAAAGAATTCTGACTCAGACTCTGATTTCTCGCCTGGTCTGACCAGAATCATTCTGACTTGGAATACTTTAGTTCTGCTTACCTCTTGCGATAAATGAATAATAAATGTGGCAACCTGCCTAAATGTGGTGTTAAATAAAGGTTTGATGAAAACGGTGAAAAAAAGATGATATTTTTAGGAAAATTGATGTTCGATAAATATGTAGATTATACCATAACAATAATTCACCACAAATAGTGACAATATAGCTATTCAATGTTTACAAAATGTGCCCCATTGTCATTACACCTAATACTAGCTTTTTTACCATACAGCTGTCTTTCCCTGATCTCCAGATCGGAAATTTCAACCGTCATCTATGATGCTTTTATCCACAAAACACATTTCTATTCACTTTGACCTCTATTACACAACAGCAAATTTCTCTCCAGTTTTTACAAGTTGGCAATAAAATCAGAAAAAAAAGAATGTAAATTTTGAAACAAGCCATTTTCCATCTATTCTTCTTTGAAAATAATAGGGTGCATGTGGTTTAGGGTGGCATAAATATTCAATTTTTTTTGGCAAGAAAACAGGGAAATTATGTTGTTACTTGATACAAGTATCTGCAAAAAAAAAAAACAAATTTTACAGTGTTATGATAATATTTGTCAATTTTTTTGATTTGCCAATAGCAGCTTTAGAATATGTCAGAAATATTATTTAATGTTATTATTTAAAAAAATATATATTGCATTGAAGTTTTAGTGGATTATCTCATACAAACCTTTTTCATTAAAGTACAAATATCTTCCTCTGTAACAAAATAAAATGAAACCAATACATTTATAAATATTTATGAAAATATTTATAAATATTTATTTATAAATAAATTATTTATATATTGCAAATGCATATATTTTATTATCAGCAGAACAACATGGTGAGTCAGATAGAGTATATCACAATTTGTGACAAGGTAATAGATAAAACATGTTCACTCACTCAGATTGTCTTATATCTTGTCTTTTAAAATGCAAAAATTCAAACTCTATTGGTTGTTTATATTTATTTATAGCAGTATTCAAGTTAGATAGGTTTCAATTGTTTCATATTAGCAGTTAAACTGTTGCAGCTAGAAATAGATATAATTGGTACCCTGAGAATTAAAAAAAAAAAAAAGGTTTCCGTAGTCTCAACTTCTGAATAACTAAAAGAAAAGTAAGTTTTGTTAAAGACATCTTCAACTTTTTATCACGTTACATTTATACATTGAGATTGGTATTCTAATCAAAAAATCTGACCAATCTTAAAGATCACTTTAAAACTGTCAGTTCCCAAAAAGCATTTAAATGATAAAAGTATGTGTGCAAGCATTGTGCATGTGTTCATAGTTGAATAAGAATATATGGTCCTATAGGCATATTTTTCTATAACAAGGTAAGATTTTTTAAATAGCAGAAATATAATGTTTAAAGCATGCCATAACAGAAACTCAAGCAGAATTTGAGGCATATAAAGGGAACATGGAACTGGCTTTGAAGCTTGGTATTGTGTGTCTGCAACTTAGCAAAATTGCAAGACACATTTAAGAACTTGACAGGCACCCATTAGGCTAAACAATAAAGATCATCAGGTGCCTACATACAACTGTTGAGCTTTCGAGAGTAATAACAAGAAGTATGCATTTTGTGTTTGCAAACTCTTGTGCAGGAGTGTGCTTGTGGTTGAAAGCAGTGTCTTTTTTGTAAGCAGTTGTAGCAGTCAGCCCCTTTTCAGGCACTACATGCAGCACCCAAAACCCGGCCGCAACACTATCACTGGCAAATTTCTAAAAAAAAAAAAAGGAGAAAAAAGAAAAACCGTGTTTCAATATTAAAATGTGAAGAGGGTGACTAAATTTGGTTAATTACAGAGGTATCACTTGAAAAAAACTCTAGTCAAATATTAGCCTTAAGAATTACAGATTTGAGATATAACCATTTAATAAATGTTTTTTTCTGAGCATAGTCTTTTATTTAAACTTCCACAATAATTTCCCTAGGTTTGATTTTAGCTATCCCAATTTTGCCTTTATTAGATGAATGAAATACTGATAACTGTGTAGGATTAAAGATACCTTGCTCTGTTCTGTTATGTGGTAATGCCCCTCCACCTGACTGTAAAATTTATAGGGTTTCATTATCTTTAAATGTATAAGCTGGGAATCCAGAAAAGTTTTTTCAGATATCCTTATTGAAATGTCTGCAAGGGACACATAATTGTCCATGTGCATGTGGGCAGGTATAAGCCTCGGGGCGGGGGGCCTGCAAGTGTAGTTCTTTGCGTACAGACTAAGACAAGAAAGACTATTGTAATAATGGGAAACAGCTGAGAAGAATTATCCCATAATTACTGCCCAGCCAGAATAGGAAAAATATGCATTTAACACACGCAAAATATTAATTATGACATTTAACTGATAGAAAATATTATACTGCTTTAAAAAAGAAATTGCTGAAAAAATTTTACACATTTATTTTCTTTTTTTCTGTTTTTAAGTATCCTATCTATCTATTGATAAGTCATTTTTGTGCAGAATATTTTACTTGAAGAATACATTTTTTTCCTGGCTTTTATTAGAAACAAATGATTTCAAATATAAAGCTTTGTAATTCTTTGGTAATACAAACATGCCACAACATAACTAGGCATCATATATATAAATATAACTTTATTAGGGTGACTACAGATCAATCTTGATATTGAGAAAGAAAATGCTGTATTGTACAATTCTGAATTGAAAACACATTTATGCACGCCTGATGACCTTACCACAAACTTGAATTATATTTCTAAATAAAAAGTTTTGCTGCAGCTAAACACCTGCAATATTATTTTACTCATTTCTCAGATCATATTTCAAATGTCTAGTTTTTTTAATATTGAATGTTATTTTTTTCACTATTATCTTTTTTTTTGTCAAATACCACCTACCCAAAAAAAATAAATTATATTACTATCATAAATTTAGTGACTACAACCTGTGTACATTTTTATTACTGCATTCTTTTATTCTTGCACTGTAGAAATAAAGTTGAACTAAATATCTCATTAGAGTCTACTCTAATGCCTGTATTTGTCTAGGATTTATCCTTTTGGTTATTGCTTTCTGAAAATCTGTGTTTCTAAAGCTGTATATGAGAGGATTAACAAGAGGAGTCAGAACACCATATACCACAGATAGTACTTTTTTATAGTCATTAAAGGAAGAAGAAACTGGAAGCATGTATGTAATAATGGCTGTCCCAAAAAAGAGAATTACCACTATGATATGTGATCCACAAGTAGTAAATACTTTCTGTCTACCAGTCACAGTGGGAATTTTGAAAACAGCTATCAGTATGAAAATATACGAAATGAACGTTAAAATGAAACTGCCAATTAAGACACATGCCCGAACCAAAATTGATACCAATGCATTCGCATCAGTGTCACTGCAAGAGAGTTTTATAAGTGAAGGAATGTCACAAAAAAAATGATGGATTACATGGTCTTTACAGAAAGGCAATGTTGATGTATAAACTGTTTGGACAAATGCATTGAAAAAACCAAAACTCCAAGACACTAATGTCAGCCGTATACAGAATACAGGAGTCATGAGGGCAGAGTATGTCAAAGGCTGACATATAGCAACATATCTGTCATAGGCCATAACTGCAAGAAGAACACACACAGAGCTCCCTAGGCCAATAAAGAAAAACATCTGAGTAAAGCATCCAACAAAGGAGATAGTTCTTTTTTCTTGTAAAAAATTTTTTAGAGTGTTGGGAGTTGTAGATGTAGTATAGAAAAGTTCTAAAAAGGCCAGGTTAGCCAGGAAAAAGTACATTGGTTTGTGCAGATCCAAGTCTAGACGGATTATAAGAATCACTGTGAGATTCCCTAATATTGTCATGATATAAATAGCAGAAAATACCACAAACAGAACCTTCTGCAATGCTGGAGTTGATACCAAACCTAGGAGTACAAATTTGTCCACATATGAAATGTTATTAGTTTGCTGCATGCTCATCCTTCAATCCATGGCCTTGTAAAAATAAACATATTTGTAGTATATTTAAATCATGATGGGTTCTTATGTAGGCATGTAAAAATCCATGCTTCTATATGGATTGAAAGAGTATCTTTACCTTGACACATACTGTAATTTCACTCTAATTTTAATGATATTACTGCATGTTTTATTTTACCAATAAAAATAAAACATTGAAGTTTGATTGCCACTGAAATTACAATATTCTGCTGCTGTTAATGTGCTTTTATTTTTATAGTTTCCTCTTAGAATCCAAAAGAGAATTGTTAAGCTGCATTTCAATAATTTCTTCAAATCGCTTTTGTGACTTAGCTGTTTATAGACAGGGGAATATATCTTTAGCAAATAGATAAATAGACAATAATAGACATAATAAAACAAACAGACAATAATAGTGGTAAATAGATACATAGACAATAGCCTGTAGTTTACTTTACTACCACAAACAGACAATATTAGTGGTAAATAGATACATAGACAATAGCCTGTAGTTTACTTTACTACCACTTTAAATTGCATGTAATACAAGAACAGATGAGTCGTGATGTATACAGGTGCAATGGTTATTTATAGCCAAACTCCAACCAGGAAACAAGTGAAAATGAATCTCAGGTTATCATATCTGTCTGACCCTTACAGGGGTACTTTTCTTTTTACATGTCACACAGCAATACAGGCATCACTAGGACATGAAGGCACAGATGGAGATGAAAAGTTTTAAACTTTCTCCACTACACCAAATGGAAAAGATTTCATATACTGAGAAACATCCCTATTAGGGATACAGATGGCAGTAATAACTAGCAGAGCTCTAAAACTTCCCTGTTCCAATCTAAAAATAATGAAATGTTTTGACTGGAGCTAGCTTTTAAGTTTAAATAATATGACACTGTTAGAAAATATAAATCTAGCTGGCAATACTCGGCCGCAAGCAAATGTAGTCTTGCATGCTCTGCTAAGTTCTTCCAATGACATAGCTTGCAGGAGCAAAGAAGATCAAGCATTTAGCTGTTTGTTCTCTGCTCACAGCATTCCCAGTTCCCTTGCTGTGCCCATCTCAGTATCCCCTGCTCATGCATTGAGACCAGTTTGGTTGATCCTACACCGAGTGAGGAGAGGGGCAGCGTTATTTCCACTTCAGGCAGTCAAAAGGGGTGACTTCCTGAAATAGCAATAACGCTGCCCCACTCCTCACTTGGTGTAGGATCAACCAAACTGGTACCCTGCTCACAAAATAACCCAGCACTACTATCAATATCTTTTATAATACACATATCTATGTGATAACTGTGATAATCATTCTTACCACCCGTTAGGGATATTTCCCTACACTCTCTACCAATGACACAACAGACTTCTGCAGTCCCAACCAACTAGAACAAAACATAAACTTCTGTAATATACCCCTGAGGAAACCTTTTAGGCGAAATGCATCGGGTAACAAAGAAGTTCCATTGGCTAATCCACGTTACATGATAATAAGCATAACTAGTTTAGGGTATTTATGTTTTGTCCAGCAGTCTCCACCCCATGATTATATAATGGAAGATGGATATACATATTACTGTGTCAATATATATAAAAAAATAGGATGAGCGGGCATGTTTTAAAACTCTCCTGCGAATCCGTCTGTTCTCGCTTACCGAAATTGTAATATTGGCTGGTGTAAATTCACCAATCAAGCTCAAATTTAAAAAAAAAAATTCACAAAAAAAATTTTTTTTGAAAAACAAGAAAAGGGGAAAAGCTTTTCTCAGCCAATCAGGGAGCACTACAGGTTTTGAATGGGGATACTTGTCCCCATTTAACCTCTAGTGCCGGGGTTCACAAACAGGATTCCCAAGGCTGCAAGAAATATTGCAGCTCTGAGAATCCACTGCGATCCTGGGGCACTAGAGGTTAATTAACCTCTAGTGCCCGGGGATCTTCTCGAAAAATGAGGCCGTGGCCGCATTTAATGAGGACAGTGTGCAATCACCGGCACTAATGGTTAATTAACCTCTAGTGCCTGGGATCGCACACTGTTCTCAATGAACCTCTATTGCCCTGGGGATCACAAACAGGAGGATACCCAGGGAACCCTGTGAATCGCCTGTGAATCCCCCTGTTATAATTTCCTTGATCTTCTGATAGTTTCAAGAAATTGGTTCTCCAAAATTTTATACCTGCTATAGATTACTTTGTGAAATATAATACTTGAAAAGCAGCCTTGAAGCCCCTTTCCCTTCTATCTGACCCTGGACTGTTTGACTTCCCATTGTGCTCCCATATCCTGCTCCTGTGGGATTCTGGTCATCTGCCAGTCCTTTCCCATATGTCATCTATTGTGCAGAGAACTCCTGGGGGCAACTGGATGCTGAGATGCTAAGAGAACAGGGGCTTGCGATATGTGAAGATCGCAGATTGGAGGATTGGCATCTGGTGAACACTGGCACTGGACTGGGCCCCTACAGATACATGATAATATTGATTCCACTTCATACTCAAGACACATAAAGCGTACCTAAACTCAGAATTTTCACTTTACATAAAAAGGTTTACATACCTATGTCACGCATCCCAGAAGGCTCTTGGCTGCTCCTTCTGCCTACGCCTGAGCATCTCGGGCATGCACAGAAGGTGCCCTTTTGTCAATAGGGAAAGAAATTGCTAATCTCACGCATGCGCAGTGAGATCGGCAATTTTTTTTCCCCATCTACATCACCCAATCTCGCATCTGCGTCAGGTGACTTAGGAAGTAGAACCCGGAACAACAGAGAGAAGATGGCGGCGCCCGGGAGACTGGCCTGATTGCGCATGCCGAGATGACGCAGGATCCAATGGAAGACCCCTTCAGATGGATCAACTGCCCTGTGGGATTGAAGGTAAGTGATTTTTGTTTGTTTTGGGTGGTTTTTGGGTTTACTTCATCTTTAAGCTTGTCTTAGGTGCCATAAGCTCAATCAATGATTTGTTATGTAAAATGAAAAACAATTCAAAATTTTAATCTATGCAATACCCTGGAAAATTTACCTTTTTTAAATTTTCAATTGAAATAGCAGTTTACTTCTGATATGTAAGGGTTCTTAGGTATAGCCTAATAAATTTAAATCTGCAGTGTAAAATCTAGGGCACTGCTGCCTCAAACTGCTTGTTGCATGAGAGTTCAAGAAACTTTGGGGATGCCACTATGGTGCTGCTCATTGTTCCCTACTAACAAGAGGCGGACATAAGGAGGTGCAAAGTCTGCAGCTGCTTGAAGACTCCAGACCCCACAAGAGCCCACAATCAGTCCAGCAGGTGACCCCCAAGTCGGTTTGACACAGAGGTCCACTGTTGGCTAGGTTCGCCACTGCTTTTGTCCATAATTAGAAAAAAAATAGGAACAGAAAAAATTTTGCTAAGCAGTCCCCCTCTCTTTTTAATGCCTCGGTTCACAAAGGAATACAGAATGGTAAAAGCAAACAACATTTAGGTACTTACTGTATGTTAGTTCTATGTCATAATTATATTTAATTAATCAATAGTTTAAATTGTGTACTTTAATCTGTTCAAAAATTTTACTTTAGAAATGTATTACACAATGTCCATAAAAACTAGACCATCAGTGAAGAACACCATTTGTCATTGCTGCAACCCAAATCATAAAAAAAACTTTTCAAAAATAGAGTAAAAAGATAATGCATAAACTAAGCATGAAACTAATGTGATCCCAGTTTACATGATATTTGTCACATATTCTGTTTATATTACATTAAATTATTTTACATGTTATAAAATTTTATATAATTTGTTTCTGCTACTGCTCATTTTTTTTATATTTTTTAACTCTAAACTTCTACTTGCATGTTTACTAATGCCTTTGGGGTATTTTTCTACCTTTAATCCTTTTTGGTATTGCATGCTGGAAGTCTGTGATTCTGAAACAATGGGGTTATTAAAAAATGAGTTAGAACACCATATACCACAGACAGCACCCTTTTATGGTCACTTATCTAAGAAGAGTTTGGAAGGACATATGCTATAATTCCTGTTGCAAAAAATAAAGTCACCACTATGAGATGGGATCCACAAGTAGAAAATACTTTCTGTCTACCATTTATAGTGGGTATTCTCAAAGCAGCTCCTATTATACAAGCATTAGAAATAACAGTTAAATAAAGCTGCCACCTATGACACATCTACAAACAGAAACAGATACTATGTTATTAGGAATAATGAAAGTTTTACTAGTGATGGAATTTGACAGAAGAAATGGTGGATTACATGTTCTTTGCAGAAGTGCAAAAAGTGCTAAGAAAACAGTTTGCACAAAAGCATTTAAAAACCCAAAACTCCAGCACATTGTTGTCAGCTGCATGCAGAATAAAGGAGTCATGATAGCAGAGTATATCAAAGGTTGACATATAGCAACATATTTGTCATAAGATAGACCAACAAAGAAAAACAATTCAGTGAAACAGCCAACAAAAGAGATAATTCTATTTTCTTGCAGAATGTTTTTTAGGGTGGGCCTTTTCTAATGCTGGACACGATACCAAACCCAATAGTACAAATGTGTCCACATATGAAATGTTATTAAAATGTTGGGTGTTTAGCCTTGATGCAATAATAAACTTTAAAAAAAGATGATATATAGATATATTGGTGAGATTTAAAAATATTGTTTACTTCTGTAGACATTTTTGCAGCATAAAATACATCAAAAGACTTTTTTACCATAGTTTATTTTACATCTCTGTGTTTTAAAAGCTTTATCACTGCTGCATTTACAATTTTATAGTATTCGCTTAAAATGATTTAAAAGAAAATTAATAAACTGCATTATAATTACTCCAATGCTCTTTTGTGAACCTTTTATTATTTTTTTACCTATTTACTGACTCAGCAATTTCTAAAAATAGATAGATAGGAAAATAGGTAGATAGATAAATATTCTAAAGTATCTAAAGAATAAAATACTTTAAAATGCGGGAAAAAAAACCTATGACAGTACTTTAAAAAAAGACTGTACATGTTTAATTTTGTTTCAAGCATTGGTCATCAACATTTCACCATCAAAACCTGTCTTTTATGTACTTTGGCATTAGGGTGCATTTGTTGCATATCACCGTTATTCTGTGTAGCAGTAATGCAGTCCATTTATTTAGCTGCCAACATACCACCACCATGCACTTTTTTCAATTAACCGCAAAGCCAAACTTTTACCTAGAGACATAATTGATACATTCTATATGGAATAAAAGTGTTAAAACCCTGTTGCTAAGGAAGTGGAAATTATTTTCCAAAAATGAGTTTGAGTTTTAAAGTGAAAATAGTACTCCACACTATATTAGCGTACAAACCCCTTCTACCTTCCAACTAAAGATAGAGTAGTGGGCAAATTTAATTTTGAACAGTAAAATGATAGTTGTATTCGACTAGCCCTATCAATTTTGGGAGGATGCTAAAAGAAAGCAAATAGCAATATGAGAAAATGGTTTGCTTTAGAAAGAGAATTGAAGTAACCCCTGAAGAAATGCCAGTTTTGATAGCCATCTAACTTGTGTTATTGGTGTGAAGTCTTCACAAAAGGAGTAACCACTAACCAAATGCAAATGTAAGCAGTGACTCCCTTATCAAGCTAGTAAACAAACTGAGGCTGTGAGTTTTGTCCTTACTAGCATAATTTCTTTGAAAAGTTTGCTAAAATTCCCAGAAACCTTAAACAAGTTTAGAAAAATGGCAAAGAGGAACATGACACCAGGCAAGTTGATCATCCAGGGGTCCCAAAAGTTCATAGAAACTTTACGGGAGGGCTCGTGAGCAGCCGATCAAGATGGCCACGTAGCTCTCCACCACCCAGGCAAGGAGCCACTATGTTTTGTGGGCCAGGAACTCACCTTTCCACGTTTCTCACATCATAGAAGGCGATGGAAAAATCCTCGGGTCCTGCAAAGTCGCAATCGCGGGCTATGGCTTTCACTTTGTCCACGGGGCCATTGTGCAAGGTGGTGGCGTATACCTTGCCTGACAAGTCACTCCCCTCCCCGGCAGAGTTTTTGGAGGAAAGTACGAGTGACAGATCCCCACTGTCCCTGCCAAGTGCACAGACAGGGTCTGTTTGTCGTGATGCAGTGCTTTTGGACAGATTTAAACCACTGCTCCAGATAAGCTTTCCACAAATTTAACGAAAGAAACCTGTGAGTCGGGCACTTGTATCAATGTGATCATATGATCATGGTTTATTCTGTGTACAAAAGGAATTACAAACAAAATTGAGGATTTAGACAACAAAAACAGAGGGGGAATGTTCCTATCAGAGGTATTTCAGTGTCAATAGTGGATTTACCTGCTTTTGTACATGATCTGCTGCAGGACCTGTGATAAAGAGTGATAGGGTTCAGTGATAGGGTTCAGTGAGCCCTAGGTCCAAAAAAAACCTGATGGCCCTCCACATAATATGATTATAAAACCTACATATTATAAAACCAAGGAAGCCATTATGAAAGCAGCCTGAAATAGGAAGGATCTTGCCTTTAGATCACATAAGTACAAAAGAAACTTTACAAGAGGAGAGGTCTAAAAAAATTAACACAGGCATTCTAGAAATTGAAGTCAGTAAGTCAGACTTAAGCATTGTACTGTATTGGGCAGACTCAACCCATCCATATACACTATGTAGATGCAAGCTGAAAAGGAATTAGTTTGTACCAAGACCTGTGGGTAACTAAGACTTGTTGCTTATGTTAGTTGACGTTTCTCCATATTAGAGAATTAACCACGTACAAAATGAAGGTTTTTACCTTGAATTTGTCAGCAGTAGACAAACTGATCAACTTCTCCTGCTGAGATTGTCAAAACTGGCAACAACCTACTCTCTTAAATCCTCACTACTACCAAACTCCCACACAACTTGGCATTTAAGTGGTTGGCATCTCTGGCTGGGTTTTATTTCAGTGGCCTCAACTGACTCCAAAGGAAATCTAAGCCATGTGTCAAGGGGTTTAGTACTGAGGCTGTGTTGGAATCTCTCAGTTGTATTAACCTGAAGAAAGAAAATTCTGACTTGCTGACTTTCATTTTACGGATGATGTGTATTTTCCAGATTAATGACAATATATTAAAAATGCTATGTACAAGCTGCCTCTATATTTTTTAAAGGTTTTCTGATGTTTTTTACTGATGTGTGGTACACACCCCTAACAATCAATAAATATTTAGGTAAATTACACCATATCCAAATGCAGGTAAAACACGTACTTTTTAAAAATGTGACAAACAAAACATACATGTATATAATACATCAATATACATCAGTCATGACCCAACTGACAATTAATTTGCCTATGAACAACTTTCTAATGCATATACAAAGAAAACATACAAATAACACCGGGGAACGCATTTTTTGTTGAGTTAGATCTTACACTTGTTTTTTAAAAATTTTTAAGTGGTGAATCCAGACCCCAGTTAAAAACCCCAGTTTTTTATCACATCCAGTTTTTACGATACAGGGTACCTTCCATTTTTGTGAAAAAACATAAAAATTTTACATACGATGAAAAAATAATGAAATAATAACTTGAATGTACTGTTTATTAAAAATTTATTTTGTTCATACAAAGGGTTTATTGTTACAGAATAAAACATTTATTATGTAGGTTTTTTAAAACATTTGAAAATGGGTAAGCCGTTAAAAATTTATGCTTATAGCTTTTCCTGGAGTGTTCAGTTTTAGAACAATCCCACTGGAGACTCCAACAATGATCAGCCATCATATGTACATCCAATCTACCCTGAAACCATCCTTCTATGACCTTCAAATCTTGGTGGAATCGTTCACCTTGCTCATCATTGACTGCACTAAGGTTTTCCGGGAAGTTAGAAAGTTAGTTGATGCTCATATTGCAACCAAGCATTTTGTAGCTCTCCAAAGGTTTTTGGACAATCTGTGTAATTATTTACTCGTGTGTTTCCAAGAAAGTCCTTGACAATGGCTTTGAATGATAACCAAGCATTCTTTTCGACTTCTGACATTGTCCTGATTAAATGTTCATCTTTGATGAGCTGCCGAATCTGTGGACCATCAAACACACCATCCTTTATTTTTTCAATTGACAGGCTAGTAAATGCCAAAATGAGGTACTTGAAAGAGTCTCCTTTAGTTGGCGAAACTTTAACAAACTGCTTCATCATTCTTTCTATCAACAAGTGGCGCATGTACAATGTTTGGATCACCTGGTTTTAGGGCAGATCTTGGAGGCCAATTCCTTTCCACCCAATGTCTTTCACAAGCTCTGCTGTCCCACATGCACAGATAACAGGGATACTTAGTGTATCCACGTTGCTAACCAAGTAGGAAGCATACCATTTTAAGGTCAACACAGATGACCCAATTGTGTTAGTTATATTGCAACAACTCAATGACTCTCTTTATGTCTGCATATTCTTCACAAAGAGAAACTGAATGGCCAATTGGGACTGATCCAAATATATTGCCATTGTGAAGAAGGACACACTTTAAGCTCCACTTTGAGCTATCAATGAATAGTCACCATTCAGTTGAGTTATGGATTGGAACTCCTAATCCTCCATTAAACCAGGTATGTTATGGCAATACACAAAGCCACTATAAGTTCTAAAGTACTGCAGGAATGCAATTTCTCTGGTTCGAAAGTATGATACCTTCATTCTTTTTCAAGTAAGTTTTTCACACACAGTCTTGATGCTAGGAGTTCTGAAGCCTTCTTCGATAGTCCCAAATCACTCAACTCATGCTGATCAAATCTGTTACGAACAGAGTCCTCTTCAATTTCAAACTCTTCATCATTGTTGTCACCTAGTTCATCACCATAATCATGTTCTTCAAGAGAGGGTAGTGTAACAAAAGAAAGCACTGGGATTTCATCTGAATGAGCCACTGGGCGTATAGCCGATGGTAGACTAGAGTACTCTGTTACAATTATTTTTCTTGTTATATCCTGAAGTTTTCACTATACAAAAGTAACATTCACTGAAATGAACTCCTGGCTCTCAGCAAACCATAGGTATACCAAGTGGCATCTTATCACGTGTTCCCTTGATCACGTGGTATCTTGATCACTAAGTTTAACTTTGAAATATGCCAAATAGGCTTGCTCTTCAAATGTGGTGATGTTCGCCCTTTGACTGGAAATGGTGAAACTGCAACAGATATAACAAAATGAATCAGGGTTGTTTAGGCACTTACGGCTTGAAACAGCAGAGCCAGACATGATCTGAAAGAAAGAAAATATGTAAGTAGAAAAAATTTTTTTTTTCACTACGTAGAGCCTTCGTAGTCTTGAGTGTAAATGAATAGCCTATACAAATCCACAATACAGCAATCACATTAATATACGCGGTAGAAAAAAAAACCTGATCTGATAGAAAACGAACTGCACTTTCAGAATCAGCATACTTATTTTAGCGTAAATAAGCTTAAAAATTTAGGTAAACAAAAAATTGGTTCAAAATTGTTCCCCAGTGTAATTAACATGATGATTGCATCTGTTATAGCAGAAATGATCATGCCTTTCACAGAACGGGGATCTGCTTCATCAGATCAAAAAGATAGTAAATAGTCTGGTATAAAAAAACAGTCACTCCAAGTTATATGGCTAGGAACAATCTGAATATTTTTAATGTTTAATTATGCGTCAAATTATTAATATTATAATCCGTGAAAAGCAATAGGTAAGTTACTTATTATATATAATATAATAAATTATATGAACTCCAGACATTCTAGGCCCTTGTCTTTATTGCTTGTGCCTAGAACATTTTCTTTGTTATCTATTTTCCCAGAAAGTGCACATGCATGATTTTATATGCTGCAGTTTAGAACCAAGGTTCATGTGATAAGACATGTGGCTACCCAAGGTGAAAACACTTTTCATGCTGGAGAGGCAGAATTGTCATAAGACAAGACTAAAGAACACCATTCTTGTTTGCCATAATAAAAAAGGGTTAATTAATATTATAAAGGGGAGTTATTCGGGATACTGGGAATAATGCAACTGTAAATGCAGTACAGGCAGAATGCACGGAAAGTTTTCAGCCAAGAAGATTTCTGTAAAGTTGAAAGGTTTTATACATCATAGATAGATATAACAAACTACTTTCAATGAAATATTTAAATGTCCAAATACAATATTTTTTAAGGGTTTACATATACTTATAATAAGGTTTTGTAAGGTAGCCTAAACATGCAGTCCTGTTTAAAGTAAATCTGTCATCAGGCCAAATGTTTTCCTGACAATTAAAAGTAATTTCCTGACACCATCAATAGACTAGCTTCAATTAGCCTTGCAATGAGCCTTTCAGAGAGATGTTTAAAGATTTACTGCAGTCTTCTTTTCACTTTGAATTGCAATTTGCATGTCATAATTTTTATTTTATTTGTACCAGTTTTAAAAAAGCTTGAACTCATACACCCATATTTCACTTTTACCCTCAAGTAGCAGGTTCACTAATACTTCAAATTAATTACTTTGTGCATCATTATCTTTTTAATAATTGCATGCTGAAAATCATTGTTTCTAAAGCTATAAATAAGGGGATTAATGAAAGGAGTGATAATTCCATACACCACAGCAAAGACTCTTTTTTGTTTGTTATAAGCAGGAGATCCTGGAAGAACATATGACAAAATAATTGTCCCAAAATAAAACACAACCACCGTGAGATGTGACCCACATGTAGAAAATGCTTTCTGCCTCCCAGATGAACTGTGAATGTTTAACACAGCTCTTAAAATACATACATATGAAATAAGAGTGAAAGTAAAGCTGGCTACTATCATACACCCTCCAATTAAAATATACACCAGATCATTCAAATGTCTTTCACTGCAGGAGAGATCTGCAACAGATGGAATATCACAGAAGAAGTTGTTGATTGAGCGACTTCTGCAGAAGGGCAATGTAGCAGTAAATACAGTGTGTATGAGTGAGTTGGTAAACCCAATACTACAAGAAAGCACTATTAGCTGTTTGCAGAAAAAAGAATTCATAATTGTAGAGTAGAATAAAGGTTTACAAATGGCAACATATCTATCATAAGCCATCGTGGAAAGTAAAACACATTCAGAGCTCCCTAGTCCAATGAAGAAAAACATCTGAGTAAAACAGCCCACAAAGGAGATAGTTTTGTTCTCCTGCAGAAAGTTCTTCAAGCTATTTGGAGTAATTGACGAAGTATAGAAGATTTCTAAAAAAGACAGGATGGCCAGAAAAAAGTACATCGGTTTATGTAGATGAGAGTCATATCGGATTATGATTATGATCATTAAATTCACAATGACAGTCATAATATATATATAGCTGAATACCGCAAAAAAAACTTCTGCAGTGCCGGTCCTGATACCAATCCCAACAACTCAAATTCTTCCACATAGGAAAGGTTGACATTCAGTTTTGTGTGTTCTAACCTGTAAAAAAACATTATGAGTACAAAATTATTATAATACACATAGAATATATTTTTGTGAAAAAAATGTTACCTGAATCGCATACTGAAACACCCACATCTGAATTCTAAACTGTTTTATTTTGTAAAAAATATAGATTTCATGCAGATTTTATCTGCTTTATAATATTCAACACTGTAAGTGATTATTTTCTGAAATTTATAATTGTTGCTTGATGTGCAGTCCCACAGGGAATGATGAGACAGATGGGACTTATCAAGCTAGGTATTATTTTTTTTCACATTCTATATTTTAATATTGAAAGAAAGAATAAAATGAAAATACAAACCATTTGTATTTATAAAAGAAAGGAAAATAAACATTAAATAAATATATATATATAATTAAAACGAGTGTATATATAACGAGTGCTGTACATCCAGTGCCGTTCTGCTCTATGGAGAGGGGAAGGGGAGAACGATGGAGTGGCACCCTGCTGCGCTCTCTCCTCTTTCATTGCCATTACGATCGTTCGCTGTCCATCGTCTGTGGATCTGCCAGGATGGTTGTTTGGATGATGGACGATGAGCACTGCACACACGCAAGATTCTTGTCTGATATCAGCCCTGAGCCGATTATCGGATGTGAACCTACCTAGTCTAGGAAAATATATATGGGGAGGGGGGCACAATGTAAATACACCAGCAACCATCATAGTAATTCTATAACTAAATATTATTAGCAATAAAAAAAAAAACAAAGATTTTTTGGGGTCTGCCCATCATATATTGTTGGAAATTGCCGCATACCTCCTGACCAGAGATTCATAGGTTGTAGAAGCTTCAAACATTACCCACATAGATCAAGCTTCCAAAAATGTATGTAAGGTATCTGTAGCAATAGCCCTGGCCTCCTATATAGGTAAATATCACAAACCTTTCAGAGCCACGAGGCCAACAATGGAATAGTGGATGTTTTCCAATATAAATGTTGAATATGAATATTATCTGTATAAATATGGATATTATTTCACTGTATGAATGCACATATATATTCAATAAATGAAGGTTCATGCACAAATAATAGCTAGTCATTGAAACAGTTTAATTTAAGAACAAGTGGAAATATAAAGATGCACAGCAATATTGGTTGATGTGAGAATAAGAACCAATAAAATATACAGTACATGAAAATAAGGTTGTTAGTAGGTAAACTCCCCTATGGTAATCTAACAATGGCTAGTACAAAACAGTACAAAACAATAACAACATAGACATATAAAAGGCAATGTAGGAATGCATTCAGGAATGTCTTATAGCTACCTGTAAAGATGTAAATGGATACTTCAGGAGCCTGCTTCCTTCAGAAGAGAGCTCCATCGGAGAAGAAGGACCATCTGGGGAAGAGCAAGAGAGGGAAGAGACCTCCATTCGCTCAGTTCCTATTTTTAGATAGTAATTCCCATTAGGTATCAATGGGGTTCTTGGATTGGTTACTGGGTGTGTTGATGACTATTGATGACTATGTAAGATGACTTTCGGCTAAAGCATTCCCCTAGCTTGGGATAGAGTAATTCAAACTCCAGTAGTTAATAGAAACATGAAATGTAGGAGTTCTGCAGTTGTTGGGGAAGTCAAGCAGGTTTCCTCCAATGTAGGTGTCAGCAAAGATCAGCATAGGGGTTACTACCCCCCTCCATCTGTTCTGTCATATATCTATAAGTATTTGGTCTTGTAAAACCCTGTTGTTATTTTCTTTTCTCAGCATTTGCTTCGCAGAGTCCTGTAATAATTTTTCCAATTTTTCTATTGTGGTGGCCATAGCTGTGCAGCCTGCATACATACCTGCTAAAGCTAGGCTTTTAAGCTGTTTACTCTTTTTATAGGTCTTAGTTTGTTGAGCAAATAATTCCTGCACATATGCCCATGGAGACTCTTTAAAATTAGCCTCTGAGGCAAAATTCATGATTTTTTGCTTAAGGGTGTAAGCTGGCACAAACCTTCCCACACTGGATAAGGACGCCATTTCCAACAGGCCTGTACCTGGAATTTGCAACTTAGTATTCTAAAACGTGTTAGCTAATAGATAATACATATTAAAGTACAAGGTGACCACTTAAACAAACTTTAAACCAAAAAAATGTATATAAAAATTAAGAACAAAGGGTAATGCAAGATAAAGTTATGCCACTCTAGGCAAAAACTGCCAACACAAGTTTTACTCCAACAATAGTTTGTGACTGGAATGCACACCTTTACAAGAACAACGATCTGATAGAACAAAGGGTCCTGCTCACCATAGACAGTCAATACACAGGCAACAGTGTGATAAGAACAATGGTCAGCTTCACAGTTAATAGCTAACAATAGAGGGTTATAGCAAGGATCACACCTCAGCAGGGAACAAAAGGCTACAGCTTCAATTATTCTGGAGTAATAAAACGTAACCACTGCTGACAATAAAACAAAAACTCTTAAAATGCAATGGCTATCTGAACCAGGCTCAAATTATATAATTTAGGGTACTTGATTGGCCCGTATCGCTTTCGCCAGTGGTTCTATTGCTGGCGTAGGTAAGAGTGGAGATAAAGGGCAACCTTGTCTGATGCCTCTTCTAATTACTATGGATTTAGAAAGATATCCTCCCAGAGAGATTTTAGCCTCAGGGGTGTGGTAGAGAGAACTTAAAAGAATAATAAAAAACAGACCAAACCCCATAACCAACAAAACATCAATCAAAAAAGTCCATGAGAGGCATCAAAAGCCTTCTGGAGAGCAACATTGCCTGTCTAAGTGGGCCGCCACCCCAGTTTCAACTAACTATTGAAATGAGATCACTCGCTCTTCTTGTTTGGTCCGGGGCCTGTCTGTTTTGTATAAAACCCACCTGATCTGGCTGAATATATGTCCATAGGAAAGTACCCAATCGAACTGTCAAAACTTTTGTTGTGATTTTAAGATCACAATTAATCAGAGATGATGGCCTATAGTTAGAAATCTTCGATGGGTCTTTTTCTTGTTTAGGGATCACGCTGATATATTCTCTATTTGCATTACACGGAAGAGAATGTCCCTCACTCAGGAAACTAAAGTACTCCACCAAATGTGGAGACAAAACAGACTTTAAGTATTTGTAATAAGTGTTGGAGAAGCCGTCCGGGCCAGGGGAACTACCCATCTTAGGATGTTTCTCCAACGTCTCCAAATGTTTAGGTTTCAGTTTAGGGAGGTTAACCTTATGAAAAAAGGCAGAAATCTCTTTCTGAGAAATTGATTTTCATTTCTTGTAATATTCCTCAAAGGCCTGTAGTATTTTTTCAGGGTTTTGCATAAATTTACTATCTTTGAGTTTAATTTTAGGTAAATTTTGAAGCTTGGGCTTGGGGTTTACCTTATTAACTTAAAGTTAAGCCAGTTTATCACTCCGAAGGAAGAATTTAATCGCGGCCCACCGCAAGGATTTCTCCGCCCTAGTAGGCAAAAGTTAATTTAATTCCATACACATCGCTTCCAGTTGTAGCTTAGAGCCAGCGTGAGGATTCTTTTTATGTTATAATTGACATCTGTGATATTATTTAGATTTATCTTCAATAAGTTTATTATATTTTTTTCTTACATCTAGAGCAAATTTTTCTCTCCGTAAGCTTTGTGAGCCTCCCAGTTATTAGCCGGTGATGTGTCACTAGCAATATTAATTTGAAAGAAACCTCTCAAGAGGTTTCAACTTCCCTCTGGGTCTCTAAATCAGAAATTAAGCTTATATTTATTCCCCACTTAAATTCCCCTTTAGAGCTATGAAAACCTGACAGGTGGACCACTAAAGGGTCATGATCTGACCATGGAGTAGGCAATATTCTAGCCCTCAGCAGGTCCAGAAGTAATTGAGATTGAACAAAAATATGATCTATGCATGAGTATTGATTATGAGCAGCGGAATAATAATGTGTAATCTTTAACCAAAGGGTTCATTTCCCTTCATGAGTCCATAAGATCATATCGTCTGAATAACTGGGAGAAGTTAAGACTTTTTCTTGGGGGGTCTCTGGATCTACAATGACTTGTTTTGTTGAGAATATGATCCAGAGCCAAATTAGAGTCTACTAATAGTATGGGTGATCCCTTGACCTTGGGCCATATCTTCTTTAACATAGATCCAAATAAGTCAATTTGACCCTCGTTTGAGGTGTAATATGACACCACTGAAATCAGTTGTGTTGCAATATGACCAATAACCAGGATATACCTCCCCCTGGATCTTTGAAAACTTATTGTGAGACGAAGTTCAAGCTTTTCCTAAAAGCTAATAAAACCCTATTATTCTTTCTGTCACAATTTGCACATTAGAAGTTAGGATAATTCTTGTGCAAATACTTTGGGACACAACTTTTTGAGAAATGTGTTTCCTGCAGAGCTAATATATCAACCTTTAGGGTATGATACTATTGAACAGCCTTTAACCTTTTGGTCCGGAATTAAACTCTTGAACATTGACCCTGATTTATGAAAGCTCTCCAAGGCTGGAGAGAATACACTTTCAGAAGTGAACTGGGTGATCCAGCAAACCTGGAATGGATCTGGTCCAGGATTCAAAACATTTGCTAGCAAATAGAAAATTATTTTTAAAAGTCCATTTCATGTTTTCTGGATCACCCAGTTCACTTCTGAAAGTGTATTCTCTCCAGCCTTGGAGAGCTGTAATATTAGACAAGGTAATAGGTTTCTATTTGAAGTCAGTCAACATTTAACCTTTTATAAAGTTAGCTTAAATCAAGTGTATAAAAGCGATGGAAGTCTTCAAAAATACAAAAAAGACAAAAAGGAGAAAAGACCCAGAAGAAGGAAAAAGAGAAAAAAAAACATATTGGGGACAAAATACCCAGTTACAGCACAAAAAAAACAATTGCACTAATAATGGACTAAGGAGGAGAGGGATTTTCCTTACAGGCAACACAGGCCGGACTGCTAAGGACAAGCCATTCCTCCTTTTCTTCCAGGAGCTCTAGTATGCTCCATTTTTCCGGGGAGATTATGCCTGGGTCAAAACTATAAATAAAACCAGCGCAAAGTTCCCCAAAGGTCGAGGGCATTTGTAACCCCTCCAGAACCTGCGGCTCGATAACTCTTGGAACACATTTAAACCAGGGAGAGATAGATATACCTGCATGTCATTTTTTAAATGAAAATTAAGAAATAAAGGACTCGCTGGAACCAAACACATAGCATGAGTTATGGGTCAACAAGAAAAAATTCAATCAAAGTTTCTACTGCTGGAGTTTACTCTTCCCTTTCACCTTGTGCTAGAGTGGATACAGGGTTAATGGGAGCGTCCATATCTGATGTAAGCGGAGCATCTCCTTTAGTAATAAGCTCAAGATCCTTGAAAAGGTTCTCCCCTTCCCTAAAGGAGGAAAAGGAGTAATTTTTCCCCTGCAGAAGAAAAAATAATAGTTTAAAGGGAATGCCCATGTAGTATTGGTTTGAGTGTCCTCCTGTGTTGTATTGTAAAAAGTTGTCAAATTTGAAACAATTTGTATCTGGAATCCTTCCATTTCAATATTATCTATGCCTCTTGTTTCTTTGGTTGCACAATAATGTGGTTTAACAATGACATCTCTAGGCATACTATCAGGTTTAGGTGTTGTTAATATTCTATGGGCTCTATCTATTTCCAAGTATAACTCTGATAAATCTGGTAGTGTTGTTTCTAGGAAGACCTCTAATTCTGAAGATTTTTCTGCGAGATCTGTTTTCCATATCATTTAATCTTAAGTTGCAGTTCCTCAATATAATTTTTTAGCGTTGATATTTCCTTGAAACTCTTAACAACTTTTGATGCTATTTCCTCTACTTGTTTTTCAAAGATTTCAATTCTAGAGCCTAAATTTTGTAATTCTTGCCCTATTTCAGAAGTGATAGTTTCTATAACTTTTGTCAACTCTGATTGCAGAAGTTTTGCCCTATCAACCAATCTGTTTTCTTCTAATGACAGCATAGCTGACTGTTTTAAAACAGAGGGGTCTTGAGATAACATACTGAATCTATTCCCAATAACTTTGGTTAAGTTTTCGAAATTCATATTATCATTACCAGAGTTCCCCTTATGTTGATATATAGGGCTAGTATCTTGATGTAAAGTTGAAGCTGAATAAGGTCAAATATGTGCCAGGAAGGGCCGCTGATCTGTAAAATTGTAATTTTGCTTTTAAATCTTTAATAGGAAATTACATGTGCTAGCTTGGCAATACAAAAATACCTGCTTAAGATTTTCTTTTTTCTAAGCATGAAAAGGACACATAGAAGTGTAACAACTTAAATTGCCCATAGTAAGTATAATCCCATTCCACTTGCAATACACATCAGGTGTATCAAATATTTGTAGATGATGCAAACTCTCCCTGTCCTATGTGACTGCGGTCAGCTCTAGGAACTAGCCATTTAGGTGCCCAGCTCTACATTATGGGAGTAGAGTCACATTTGTCTATCCCCAAAGGTAATAGGTAAAAAATTATTGGGTAAATGTTGGAGCTCCTACTGCTGATATAGGGAACAAGAAAGCAGGGTTAAGAGGAGAACAACAACTGGTGCCATTTAAAAAAGTAAATGTTTTACCTTACATAGTTCTTAAAAAAATAGGCTTCTTTTAAAGTAAACTTATAGTAAAGTGTGTCCCCAAAAGGGCAATTTTTTTGATGATCCACACTCACAGGATGTCTTTACTCTTCATTAATTATTGATGTCGACCTGGTTGTAATGGAAGGGACAGCAGCAAAAAAGAGTAAAGTATTGTAGCCATGGCTGTTTTTCTGTTTTAAACCCCTTGTCGTAAAATATTTTAAATAACTTTAAGTAAACCTTATTTTATGAAATATAGAAAAATATTAAATACTACCTCCCTGGATCCACAACTCCATTGCAGAAGTCTATAAACTACCAAACTAGACAGAAACATTTATTTATATTCACTGGGTATACAGCTAATATTTGTAAAGACTGTTATGTGGATTTCTTTATGTGACATACAGTGACTATTGAACTAATACTATGTATTTATAAAGTCATCTTTTTAATTTTTTTTTTTTTTTTTGCAGTGTATTTGATTGAATTTGTCTTGGTGTCATGTGGCAGACTGAGGTTGTAAAGATAGCACAAAATGAGTAAATCAGTTGTGCATTGATGCTAATGTGAGCAAAGTATTAAAAAGAAAAAAAGAATTAGACCGATGCACGTTACTTAACAGCAGCAGAGAAAACTTTTGGGTTTTGTGCTGCCAGTTTTGTAAATCTCAAAACTAGAAAAAGAGAAATAAAAGTCATTTGACAAAGAAAAAAATTCCCATATATATTGTCCACCTACTGTTGTCTGAATTTAACTTTGATTCATTTTGGTGTAGTTTTTGCTTTTATGTGGTTGTTGTCTTTCTGGAAGACAATTCTTCCTAGATTTCTTGCAAACGTCATTAGGATTTTGCTGTATTTTGTTATATACATTCTTCCCACTGTCATAATTATTTAGGGTCTGCTGCTTGGTGGGGTTGGTGCAAGATATGCAGAGCCTGATCTGATGGTCAAAAAACCCTCGGTTTCATACTCAGAACAATATTCCATCAACTGTCAAAGTCTCCCAATTGCCTACAAAGGAGTAGATGTAATTTGAATTTTAGTTACCAGTGACTCAGTGACATACTCAGAACTCTATTGTAATAACCTTCAAAGTTTCCTTTCTGGAAGGCTATAGAGGAGATTTAATTTGAATTTTTATTTACCAATCACTTTTGATTGATGCTCTTCCATAAACTGGTAACTGGTGAAGCAACCAGACAATAACGTGTATTCATGAGCTCTGAAATAGTCAATCAGCCCTTCTAAGTTCTTCTAAGAGTAATCATAGTGACTTCTGTCGGTAACACCCTTCTTGCACAGTCACTATTTTAGTAGAGTGACTGGTCTTGGCACATCTGTGTAATACCCTCGTTCTTAATAATTAATTTACCATACATTCTCGATTATAAACCAGGACTTTTTTTTTTTTAGAAGAAAGTCCTTTTAAATACTTGGGCCATTAGATTGTATGCCCTTGTGTAAAATGTATAACAAACTTCTGCAGTCTAAAACACAATATAGCACAAAAATAACTTAGGAGCAAGTGACCCATCAAACCTAACTCCAAAGTACAAAATACTTTAACCGTTAAAAGAAAAAGGAAGAGACTGAGCCAATTTGTTTTTAGTTTTTTCACCTTTTAAAAAAATGTTTTAAAAATAACACGCTATGGATGTGTATATCAGTGACAGCCACATTTTGTTTCCAAGGTTTACACCTGAAAAAATGTATTTTCTTCAAATACACATTTATTTATGCAACACTCATTTTAACTATACCCCTTGACTATACGCAATGATTTAGGCACACTATAATATTATATTAGATAGGTGGAGTATATTAGGGAGTATATAATAGAGTGTTAGGATTAATGTGTCATCCTAGAAAACATTATTTACTTGATTTATAGCCCTTCTGTACAAAATAAATAAAAATTTAGCTTTGGAAGATAAGACCTGTCACAATGGTTACAAAAGATAGATAGAATTGGGAACACAAGTGCAGATATTTTGGCTCCAGATACCCTAAAAAGCATAAAAAGCCAGTGAGTAAGACAACTTTAACAAAAGTTTGGTGGGCTGACACGTCATGTGATGTTTCTTTATGGATCCCAATGACTTCCTTGTACTAATAATTTATTAACAGCATTTTTAAAGTCCTTATTCCGTATGCTATAAATGAAAGGGTTCAGAAATGGTGTTAAAATACCGTAAATCACAGCAAGTGTTCCATCATTTTCAAAAGATGAGGGTGAACTTGGATGAATAAATGGAATCAAAATGGTACCAAAGAAAAATATAACCACAGTAAGATGAGAACCACATGTAGAAAAGATTTTGTGTCCTGCATGTTTACTAGGTGAGCTTAGCACGACTTTAATGATGCAGATGTACGACGCCACAGTTAATGTCAAGCTGCCAGCTACTATGCATTCCCCAATTAGTAGTGCTAGAAAATTGCCAAGTTTCTCACTTCCACAAGACTTTAGAACTGCTGGAAGATCACAGAAAAAATGGCTAATTTTGTTACCTTTACAATATGGCAAAAAAGCCACAAAGGAAGTTTGGATAAATGAGTTCAGGACCCCAGTACTCCAAGAAATTGCTGCAAGATGTAAGCATAAAGATGGGCTCATTATCTTTGAGTAGAGTAAAGGTTGGCATACAGCATTATATCTGTCATATGCCATAATAGTGAGGAGGATACACTCAGAGCCTCCTAAAGCAACAAAGAAAAACATCTGGGTAAAGCAGCCAATCAAGGATATAGTACCATCATTAAGTAGAAATATTTTAATGCTATTTGGAGTAATGGTTGTAGTGTAAAAAATTTCAAGCAAAGACAGATTTGTGAGAAAAAAATACATTGGTTTATGAAGAATGGAATCCAGCTGAATTACAGTGATGATCATGACATTCCCAATAACTGTCATAACATAAATAATTAAAAATAATAAAAATAATAGCATTTGAAAATCTGTTTGACTCACCAAACCCAAAAGAATAAAATGATTAGGAATACTCCTATTTACTCCTGGCAATGTCTGAAAGATAAGCTGTTCCATTTTCTTGTGATTGCACAAAACAAAACTTTGCTTTGATATAAGCCGCAACACCGTTAACCCAGAAAACACATGATTTACCTCTTGAAGTCCCTTTTCCATCCATTAGTGAACACTGATTACAGAAAGCCATCTTCTTTTAAAATACAAGTATCCATATCACTTTCCAGGAATTTCCAAAATGTATACAGCTGCATTTACCTACTTTTAAAAAATACCCATTATATTTTTTAATCTTAGAGCTATACAATTGAAAGGAGATTTAATCAAAGAATAGTACTGTTGTTTAAATTGTGTAAAGTAAATCACCATTGGACAGGATGTATATAGAACTAAAGCAGACCCAATAATTTCACTTTACATAAAAGGGTAGTCCCTTATATGTAAAGGAAAATATGTTTTTTTTTCTTTTTAGTGCAACCCTCACGGCGATCAAGACTGAACAGATGCACAGAGCCTCCCGAGATACCTATGTCCACTCATCCCGGGAGGTTCTGGGTGCTCCTTTTGTGCATTTTTTCTAACGCATGTGCAGTGGGCAGTGTGCAGTCACCCAATCTCGCACCTGCAGAGTGCTAGGTCAGGTGACGTAGCAAGAAGACAAGAAGCTGAAGGTGGCGCCCGGTGCTACCTCTGCGGCGGGAAGAAGAGAATTTCTAGGACGACGCAGGTCCAGATTAAGGGAAGGTTCAGTGCCATTGAGGGATCTGCGAGATTAAAGATTTCATTTTATTTTCAGTTTAGTTTCAGTTTAGTTCCCCTTTAACTTTAGTACCAATATTCAAAACCTTCTTCTTTAGACTAGTTTTGACAGTTCTAGGATGCCTTGGGTTGACTTTAAAATCACATGATTTTTTGTGATTTTCTTTTGGTACCCTTTAATCAGATTGCAGACAGAATGTTTTTGTTTTGTAAAAAAAAAATTACATAAAAAAAGGTATTTTTTCTTTAATTTTAACCCCCAAAAATATTACATGCTAGGACAGCATATACAGCACTATGTAACCAGCATCAAATTGACATACGCACATATATATAGATATATATATATTGAAAGGGAGGGAGAACGGACAGCAGCTTTTGTCACCCTAATATATGTAGTGCATGGTCACCCCCATTTGTGGAGCCCATTGTCACTGCAAGACACTGCAAGTTGTATGAATTACAAAATTAATAAATCACTGGATTATTTCTAAATATATTGTTTGAGGTATTATATGCTTTAAAAGTCCTAAGGCCAATGACCCAGCCAAAACAAAGTGTCTTGCAATGTTAGATTGAAAGGGATGTGGCATATTCTAACCATTTGCATTAATCTATAGGAGCTATCTTGAGTACATTTGTGAGCCCATTGACACCACCATTCACATTGTCAACCTCATCAAATAAAACCTTTGCCACCCTCATCCCCTTTTGTGGAGCCATGTAACCCCATGCAGGTGTGAATCCTCCCTACTGAGGAGCTCTGGAGCTATGCTGACCCCAACCTCCCTCTTCCTCCCCATCATCTGTGATAAGCAGACAGTGATGGTGCTCAAGAATGACAGCATCACATGATCTGGGAGAGAAGAACAAAAGCACTAAACTTGCGACCAATCAGGGCAGTGGGAGTGGTTATATTAGTGGTTAATTACAAAGTAACCTGTAATTATTTTAAAACAAGCAGTCCTACTGAAGGAACAAACTACTATTTTTATTTTACAATTAGTCCCATCTACTCTGAACAAAAAAAATAGGTTTCTAGTATAAACCATGTGATAAAATTAAATTAGATGTATAATAGGTGTAGGCATTTTTTTGGTGTATTGATTGTACCCATCTCATCTAGAAACTATGCTTTGTGGCCTGAGAAATGTAAAACCTCAGCCAGAGCACTAGGGGTGAATGGAGTTCTACTCAAAGCCTCAAAATAATACTTATAATAATTCCCTGTTGGGAATCATTTACTGCCATTTCAACACATGGACCAGGAAGATTACCATCAGAGAATGATTTAGGGAATGTCAGATTCCCTGTTTTATAACTAGAACCTTAATTGTTTTATAGTTTCCAGTGACAAAGTCAAGATTGCAAAATCTTCTTGCTAGTTTTTCTCTGTAATTAAGGCATAAAAAAGAAAAAAAAAATGCCAAGACACAAAAAGTTTTTTGGGCGATTTCCCTTTACAGTTTATATTGGCTGACATATACTGTAGTTTAGATTGGTGTGAATCAATACTGAAAACAACACAGCTAATAAACTATACATATTGTGCAAATGAGTGGAGAAATTCAATATGCTGTTGAAATAAAAAAACCCTACATGAAAATATAAAACGGCAATATCAATTTCAACCTTTTGTATTTTAATATAAAGTACAGTATTTTAATACAAAGTGAATGAATCACTACAAGTGAATGTTTCTGAATGCAATGCTTCCTGCTTTTCAAACAGGCACTTGCAATGCCATTTTGCAGGGAATGTGAAATTCATCAACCAGCCACTGGTTGTGAATCATTCACTGTCACAGTCAAAGCTTTAAATATTAATAAACTAAAATACTTCCCCCAAAAAAACTGAACAAAATGTGCCACTTACATTCAGTTTGATCAATTCTATGTGTGTTATGTGAAACACTTATGTTTCTGATACTGCAGTTCCAGGCAGATCTAACCAAACAAATTGTTGCCAATAAACGTTTTCTATAAAGGATTTTCTTTATATCTTCAGAACCCGGTGCTTATATGGCTAATTTGGCCCTTGAGAGACCATTATTGTGTAATGTTCCATCTGTTAAAAAATCAACATGGACTACTAGGAAATCACCCTTGATTTAGCAAATCTACATTATTTTAGGATATGTTTATTAGTGAGTGTTACATACCTTTAATTGAAAATATATATATATTATTGCTAGGGAAGAGTTAAAAACTCAATTTATTATTTATTTTGTTGTTTTTTTTTGTTACTTGGGATCTTTCTATTTTATTTATTTTTTAAAATGTATTATTTTAATAAAATGAATATTGCAGTAAAAGAAACCCCCAATATTCCACAAAAACAAAAAAGGAATGCAGAGTAACAATACAACAATTACATGAGGACATTTAAGGAATACTTCATAAAAATGTGATCCTTATTACAGAATAGAGTTATAGTAAGATGATTGTTCTGAAGTAGATGTGGAGATGATCTTTCTTTCTACTGGTTCAGGGAATCTTCATTACTGGCCATATAGTAAAGTTATTGTATGAGTTTATAGTTAGAAGCCAACAATACCACTATCATGAATAAGAATGACCCCAAACTCAATAATGTGTCCTCACAAAATATCTTTAAATCAAGTCAAATAAAGTCACTTTAGCATTGTAATGTAACTGTAAGACTAATGATAACTAAATTACAATTGTCATTAGAAAACAAAGGGCATTGTTAATGATTTTAGAGGTTGGAATACGGCATGGTAGAGTCACACATGTGCACACATATGCACACATTTTGGACAAAACATCCTGCAAAATATTTAATATAAACCCTGGTAAGTGTCAATAGTAGTGCATATGAGTTTTTCTGCTGGTCCTTATGCACGCTGAGCAAAGAGGAAAATAACTTATTTTGTGACTGTGGGCACTATGTATCCTGAGGAGGTTGCCAGTGGGGTCAGAGGCAAAGGGGCTGTTTATTAAAGCTCTCCAAGGCTAGAGAAAAGTTGGAGAAAGTTTGCATATGATGATTGTAATATGTGATTCAAGAAGCTCTTTCTCGGAGAGGCTGCAGGTAAATGAGATCATTCCCAAGGCTAGGAACAATAATATACAAGTGGAAGCAGCCCCATAAGCAGTAATGTGGTGGTAAAAAGCAGTCCATTTGAGCGCCTATGCAAGCAGTTCGGAGTATTGGGGTAATGGCCTCAAGACTGTCTAAATGTCTTTTGTTTTATTATTGGTAATGATATAACAATGTTTGTAATATTATGTTGTTAAAGTTATTGTTTGTAAAAAAAAGGTAAGTTTCTAATAACTCAGCTGTTTTGTTGTGCTGTGCCTTATTGGATGAAGGGAATGACAGTGGGTTTTGGGCCAGAATGTTGGGGGTGGTAAACTGTGAATCTTTTAACTACCTCACTCATGAGAGTATATTTAGTGAGTACAAGAACTCTGGTATAAAATATTTTCAGATTCTATTTAATGTTTCCTCTTTAAGCCCCTTGTTAGGTAAGCCTTTTTTTGTTTTATTGAGGTTAGCCTGCCTAGTCAAGTTTGGCTCTTCTGGCAACATATTAGTAGTGCTTTTGTATTTTACTAATAAAAAAGTTTCACAAATACCAAACTAATGTAATCATTTTATTGGGCAACATAGGAAAGAAAGTTTACAATACCTGTAGAATGAAATGTTACTTATAACAAAATATAAAGCGAAAGCAAAAGGTACAGGTAACACAAATAAATGCCTATATTTAGTTTACATGATACTACATAGTAATTTTGTGATTTTTAAATATATATATATTGTGAGATTGCCCGTAGCAATGGAGGGTGTTTCAAGCAGGAAACAGGGCCGGCAGGTTTTAGGTGCATCAAGAGTTTGTTTCACTTAACACTATTTCCACACAAAACAGGCAAAATAAAACAAACAGAAAAAAGAAAGCCTGGCCACTTGGCCACTAACTCACCGTTAGTTCCCTTAACTAGCAATCCAGCCCAACCTAGTGTTGGGCAGGACTCTAAGGCCCTAACCATATATCTTTTTCAACCAAGTCTGTGTCTTTACTCCCAGTTCCCAGTTCACCTCGCACCTTCTCCCAGATCCTCAGCCAAGACAGAGCCACTTGAATGAGCAGACTGGGAGTTTATATCCCCAGCCTAATTTCCAGGATGCATTTCAGGTAAGACAAGTACAACTGATCATACCCAGGCATTTTTAACTCCCCCACTTGACCAAGAAGCTCATGGTCATTAAGCCTGGTACTTCAAACCCCACCTTCTTGTCAAAAGGAAACTGACTAAACAGAAAAATACTCTGCGTATAACCTGTATCTGGAACAAATGTACCTGTCATCCTGGACGAAACCCTGTGATTTATTTGGCCAGCTGTTACATACCCCCCTCTTGTTTCAACCCTAGGGTTGGGACACAGGCTGCCAAGTAGGTATGAACCCGAGATAAAGCATCTGCATTCCCCAGTTGTACACCAGGACGATGCTTGACAGTAAAACTAAATTCTTGAAGGGCTAAGAACAATCTATTAACCCTCCTGTTAGTCTACTGGTTTTTGGTCATCCACTTTAATTGGGCATAATCGGTTATTAGCCGAAACTGTCTGCCCAGCAGATAGTACCTCAAGGAATCAAGAGCCCACTTCACAGCCAAAAATTCTTTTTCAGTTGTAGCACTTCCGACTGAGGTAAACAATGGGGTGTACTTCCTCCTTTTGAACCTAGGATAGCACTGCTCCTAGTTCGACATCGGATGCATCCGTGTGCACCAAAAACTCCTTAGAAAAGTCAGGAGACTATAGCACTGGCTCACTACACAAAGCCTTCTTTAATGCCCCAAATGCAGCTTCTGCTTTTGGACACCAATTATATATTTATTTATTTATATAAATGGAAAAATGTAACCGCTTTGACAGTCGGGTGCTGTACTATGTGGTAGCATAGATAGTGGCTTCTGTGTAAATGGAGCCTGCCGTGTTTTAATATACAGTGGTACCTTGGTATAAGTCCTCAATCCGTTCCTGGTCCTTGGACTAAACAGGACTTATACTAAACAAATTTTTAGCATAAGAAATAAAAGGAAAATAATTTATCCGTTCCCGTGAAAAAAAATCCTATTGTTATTGGCATATTATTGTACATTGATGGGGCTGTATAAAATAACTTAAACACTGATAAATAGTAAAATACATAAATACAAAAGCAATTGGATGAAATAAATGAAAATTTAACCTCACTTTATCTTGCTGAGAAGAGTCGAGTGCTAGGATGGTGCTGAGAAGGACGGAGGAGATGTTATGTTATAGTTACATATGTGTTATATATGTGTTATATAACACAGAGAGTTATAGGGCAGGTTGTTCACTGAATGGTAGAAACTGGAGTACTGACGCTCGTGGGCAGTCGTCGCTTTGTCTCGAGAGAGGTAAATTAGGGTAGCGCGGTGTTATTACTCATTTTGACCAAGTTCCAGCAAAAAGGTTGTATACCAAGCAAAGGTTGTATACCAAGCAAAATTTTTTGTGTCCAAACAGGACCTATACCAAGTTGGACGTATTCCAAAGCGGACTTATACAGAGGTACCACTGTATATCCTAACAAAAATATTGTTATCATGCATTAAAACTGTTCTGTATATGTAGATGCTGCACATAATATAATATAAATCAAAGTAAAAACAAACTATCCATTTTTTTATTTGTAACTTGTTCTTATCTAACTAGTTAGTGAGTTTTAATACGCCATAATTAGCTGCAAACCTCTGTCTTCCTCTCAAACCCTTGATCAATCAGTTAGTTGGAAGTTACAAATGTTTACATCCAAGATTCACACATAAAACCTCATGTGAAAAATGTGTACGTTTTGGATACATTTTAAAAAAAAACTCTTAAAAAGACCCCTGTTTTATTTTTCATATTATAATATTTTCTATTTGTACTGCATTTAGTTTTTGCATTTTAAAATTAAAAATATACAAAATGTTACCACCCCCCTTCTTACATTCCTTGTTGCTACTGTTATACTCTATTATACTATTCATTCTCCATTGTTACCAATTGCATTTTGATCATAACAATATTGTTTTTGACTATGACATGATTGATGTACCAGATTGTTGAATGGTCTGCTTACTGATACCAATTACTGTTCAGTTAAGAACCGTGTTATATTCTCAATAAAACTGATCAAGTTAAAAACAACAGAAAAGTTTTAAACATTTTATTTTGTAATTTTACCAGAAATGTCGTATAGCATCCTATGGGGGGGGGGGGGTGCTTTGTAACTTTTAAAGGGGCACACAGAATGTTCCACTCATGTCTGGCCCCTTTTCCATTTCCTAGCTCCCCTTTTCTAGCACTGTATTAGCTTGGTGTTTAGATTTTGAGTTTTGTTTCCTTGCAGGACAGAATCCATTATATACGTTTATGATATGTGCATAGCACTTGCAAAACTCAGCAGCTCTGTAAGCACAACAGGTTACCCTCCATTGATGAAAAATCTTCCATAGTGCCCTCTGAACATCCTTGTTCCTAAAGCTGTATAATAAAGGATTAATAAAAGGTGTGACCACAGCATATGCCAGGGAAAATATGTGATCCTTATTATAGATTGACTTTGAAGATGGACGGGGATATGACTAATTGCTGTCCCAAAGAACATACTCACCACCAAGAGATGAGAACTACACATGGAGAAAGCTTTTTCCTTTCCACTAGCACTGGGGACCTTAATAACTGCCTGAATAACAAATGTGTATGAGATAAGTGTTAAAGGAAGAGAGCCCAATATAACACTGCCACCATTTAGAAAGACAACTAGTTCATTTATATATGTGTTCTTGCAGGATATCTTCAGAAGTGGTGGAATCTCACAGAAGTAATGTCTAATAAGGCGGTCATGACAGTATGGTAATGTAGCTGTAAGAGCAGTATTCACTATTGCAGTTATTAACCCAATGGTCCAGCAGCTGATTGTCATATAAATGCAAAGAGACTTGTTCATAATTGTAGTGTACAGCAGAGGTTGACATATGGCTACATATCTGTCATATGCCATAACACCAAGCAAAATACATTCCGAGCCTCCTAAAGTTATGAATGTAAACATTTGAACAAAACATCCTACAAAGGAGTTTGTTTTGGTTTTCCTAAGCACATTGCCTTAAGTATTTGGAGTTATCGCTGTAGTGTACAATAATTTAATTATTGCAAGGTTGACCAAAAGAAAATACATAGGAGTGTGAAGACGAGAATCAAAGCAGACAACACCTATAACCATGGAATTTGTAGCCACGGTCATAATATAAGCAAAAGTGATTGTCAGAAAAACCCACATCTTGTATTCTGGTTTAGTTACTAGACCTTGGAAGAAAAATCCATCAACAAGTGTAAAATTCATTTTCATTGCAAACCTTTTGTACCTTTTGTTTTAGAAATGAAGAAAGACACATTTTTGCATCTGTAATGTTTATATATTTAATAAAAAATATAAAGTATGTAAATTTACACCTAATGCTAATACCTTATTGCAATGAGCACATTTCAGAACCATTCTTAGTTAATGCCCCATTGTGTAGAGTGTCTCTGATACTGTTGTAGATGTGTTATGCCTCTAGATGAATTCTATGAAAACCCTTGGTTGATCTTTCCCTATTACATCTATAGTCATGGGATAAAATATACAACCTCTTTTAAATCTACAGTTTTGTGTACAGGTTGACAATCAAAATCCTGCAACCTCCGGACCTGAGGAGTCTCCATACACAGGCCAGCCTTCCTCTCGCACCACTGCGGACATCTGGCAAAGTTCCAGGGAGCAGGCAGCAGGGACGTCTCAACGTGTATTTATTTTAGCAAGCAAGACCTAACACCTGTTTCTGCAGAACAGCGCCATGAAAACATTAGTGGCCAAACAATGTACTGCAATCCCTGTATTGAAAATGCGATCCGAAATTCATGATGGGAAACTGGTGGACCTGGATTATCGATGGCCGGATTTTCAATTGTCAACCTGTATCAGGACATAAAACAATATCTGGTCCTCAGTAGGTCTTAAACCTACTAACTTTAACAATACATGATATTTTGTGACATGTCATCACCAAAAAGCAAGTCAAAATGCAAAACTGAGCTTAAAGAATGAAGTACACAGTTACCACTTCCATAGAAATCAAGAAGGTAAGTAGCAGTCAGGTTCTGCTAATCAAATGCATTTAGGAAAGATTTTATTAATGATCTTAGCCAATTGTTGCTGTCAATCAATCTAGGAAGGGTTATAAGGAATTTTCTAGAACATTTGAAGGCCAGCACTCAATAGGAAAGATTATTAAGAAGTGGAAACATTCAAGACAGTTGCCAATCTTCTGAGGAGTTATTGTCCCAGGAAAATCACAACACCTATATTTTAGACTCTACAATCCTGTTGCCAGGAAAAAGCCTCTTCTCTCTAAAATGTACATGGTAGCATAGATTTGGTTTGCTATGCTGCATCTAAACAAACCAAAACATTTTTCTTTGGACAGATGAGACTAAAGTGGAGATGTTTGTCAATAATGCAGTCCTACATTTGGTGATACACAGCAAATCAGCACAAACACCTAATGCCAACTGTCAAGCATAGGTGGAGATGATGATTTTGGCTTTTTTTGCAACCCCTGGACGTTTTTTGGACATTTTATCAGCAACAACTAAAAATTGGGTCATGCAACTGGACAATGAGCTTAGTCATACCAACAAATGTTTACCATAATGTCTACAAAATAAAAGAATCAAGGTGTTGCAATGGGCCAGTCAAAGTCCAGACCTTAACCCGAATAAAATGGATGAGGTGTGACCAAAACCAAGCGGTGCAAAAAAATGCTCATAAACCGCAATGAACCAAAGCAATGTTGCTAAGAAGAATGAAATTCCTACATAATGGTATGAGACTGATAAAGTCATACAGAAAATGATTACCTGAGGTACTGATTGAAGATGGTTCTATAAGCTACACATATTAACACAGCTTTCCATTTTAGCTTCTTTTTGTTAAAAAAAATAATGACACAATGGAGTGTTTTGTTTGTTCTTTTAAATCTGAGGGTACATTTAAATAAATTGTAGAACCTGCTTGTGTCCTGTTACATAAAAATTTAAAGAGTGCCTTTTTCTTTTTCTCATTATTGTATATTATTTCCAGCTGTATACAGGAATCAGCTAAATATTTAGTTTTTTAGTATCACTGTTAACAAGTTTTAAATATAGCACTTTCACAATTTCACAAACTGCCCCACAATACCACATATAGGAGTATATATATTCTGGTCTAATAAATCATTGTGCATGCTTCACTGGAAATATACTTTTAAGAAATATATTTATGTTACCATTAGAGATAATAGGGTTGATTTCTAAAGAAATATAGGATGTTCACATAGTACAGTGAATTATACCTTTTCAAGAGATTAATTATTTTGCTTAGTAAATGAAGTCTTGAAACTCTGTTAACTTCAGCCATTCAATTATGGAAAACATTCATTAAGAAAAGGTAATTTTAACTCCAGCTAACCCCACTTTATAAATCACCCCACATATGTGTATGTGTAAGTGAGTTAAACCTTTGTGTATATCTTACCTACTTTCCATTTGTATAATGACATCAGTAATGTGATTTCATAGTTAAAAGTGGGGATCTGTCATGGATTGTGGAAACGTATGATTTCTTCTATTAATATTTAAATTTTATGATGCTTAGGGAATACAATTTCAGTTCTAATGGGAACAGTTGCTTACACTTTCTTTACTACATAAACTTTTTTTTTATTTTGCAGAAGTAAAACTTCATTATGTTTACTTTTACTAAGTTCTAGTTTCTACTTTACTTTATGTTACTTTTTGAGTATGTCTTTAAGTGGATGTTTTCTATCTGTTTTTACTATACGCATGTCATTTTGTTTTACAAGTAAACATTTAATACAATAAACAATACAGTAAAAAAAAAAATTAAATAATACATAATAAAAGGTGAGATATAAGGTGAAAATTGTGTGCAAGTTGCAGCATGAGCTATGGAACTCATGCTTTGCACAACAGATTTCTAAGCAATCTCTGCAAGGCATATTACAAAATAATTCATTCATTCAACAGTACAATAAATATTTTTTATTTTAAAAAAAATAAAGCGGTGCATTTAAAAATCCTCATTATTTTAAATTTCCCACCCGGTCCCGCCTACCTGCATGAGAGTCCCTCCAGCCTTAGACTCGTGAGCAGATGCCCGTCCAGCATCTGCTTTCCCTGGCCTCGCATCCCGAATATTCACATGCTGGTGACACAGATGTCGGCCGGCATCGACAGGTAAAGAAGATGCCTGACATCACTGAAGGACACCGCGGGCATGGCTGGAGGATGCTGCTGGAATGTGGGAACAAGTTAGGACTTGTTCCCACATTCGGGGTTACCGCTTTTGTTATGGAAAAATGGAGTTTTCAACTCAGATTAAGTCATTCTTGTCCCTAGGTCAGCTTTAACTCTCTTTACCAATAAATTATTCGGTCCAGAGTTGGTATACATCAGGGGTGTCAACCTCAAATACATAGTGGGCCAAAATTAAAAACTTAAGACAATGTAGCCGACCAAACTTGAAACTGAAATAGTACTGCTACTACAATTTCCTGCATCAAGAAAATAGCCCAATGCAGGGCTTAATGTTATGAGTGGCTGGAACTCCCTCTTCACTGAAATTGCACCACTACTAGATTTTCCTGCGTCTAAAAAACAGTCCAATCTGGGGCCACGCATAGGCAGAAAGGGCGCTGGTCTATAGACACAAGTGATGCCGCTACTACAATTCCCGGCATTACTCGCATCTATACAACAGTCCAATGCAGGGCCACGTATAGGCAGAGAGGTGGCTGGTCTATAAATGTGAGTGATGCTGGGAATTTTAGTAGAGGCGCTATTTCAATGCAGCAGCGGGCCAGCTGCAATTAATATTTAGCATTCCTTTGGGGACCAAAACAGGACGTTACGGGCCAGAGTTTGACACTCTTAGTCTAGATAAAGCATGCTGCTGTAGTCATTGTAGGCAGAATAATCTACTCATAGTTAGGTGTAGTATAAATACATTTTAGATAGATGGGTAAAATATGGTTAAAAATTTATGGGTGGAATTTTTCAGTGTTTGCCGACCCTAGGAGAAAAAGGTTTTAAATTTATTATTTCCCCCTTTAATAGTTGATTTATTACTGATAGATGGGTTTTAGAGCTCTGTTTTTCATAATCTAGGTCTATGGGAAATTAATCCCTGGGACCAATAAAAAAAAACAATGTGTGGCTAATTATTCTAGAGATAAACAACTTTACTAAAATCAGGCTTAGTCCAGAGGAGAAACTCTGGGGTTCCTTTGGAGGTTGCTAAGGGCTTCTCAAGTAATGATCAATTTTTGCCTCTCAGATCAGTTTTACTGATATCAATGATCTTTTTGGCTAGGTATAAGTTTGACATCCTTTCCAGTGACCAGCAGGAGACATTTTTCTCAATGATCCCCACACTAAGATACTGTGAGCAGTGGATATATTAATTACTCACTGCTGCCAGCAGGCAAATGTGTAGACACTGGTTCACTGAGAACTCCTTCTGTGGTGCCAGTGTTCTGGCTTAATCTCAAGGCAGGTCTCAACCGGAGCTAACATAGTGTAAGTTGTTCAGTAATCTCAAACACTTCTGGTCCTTGGGTGAAAACTGTGCTGTATCAATGAAAAGGCAAAGCTGTCTTCATAAGAACCATAAAATGAAATTAGAATTGAAGATGAAATGATTCACCAATTGACCATTATCACACCAGACTACATTTCATTGCTGAATAATACATACATGATCCTCTCCACTCTGCAGAGCAGGTTGCTCGTACTCTGCTTGTATAGTGTTTGTTCCCCAACGTCATACATTGATCCATCCTAATGGACCCATAAACGACATCAAACGACCGTTTGTCTCAGATTATAATTATGTGACATGTGTACATTATTATTATTATTATTATTATTATTATTAACAAACAGGATTTATATAGCGCCAACATATTACGCAGCACTGTACATTAAATAGGGGTTGCAAATGACAGACTAATATAAACAGTGACACAGGAGGAGAGGACCCTGCCCTGAAGAGCTTACAATCTAGGAGATGGAGGAAGCAACACACAGTCAGAGGGGACATATGTAGTGGTGGGAAGTAGGGATGGTTCCAAAAGACAGAAGAAGATGGGTGAGCAGAAAGTAGGAGCAAGCCGAATAGGATGAGGAAGACCATTCCAGAGAGTTGGGGCAGCTCTAGAAAAGTCTTGGAGCTGTGCGTGTGATGAGGTTATGAGTGAGGAAGTCAGTAGTAGGTCATTGGAGGAGCAAAGAGAGTGGCTGGGGGAGTATTTTTTTACTGGGTCAGAAAGGTAAGTGGGACAAGAGCTGAGGAGGGATTTGAAGGCAAAGCACAGGAGTTGAATTAGATTCTAAGGTGAAATGGAAGCCAATGAAGAGAACTACAAAGAGATGCAGCAGAAGATCAGTGGAAAGGATGGATGGGTCTGGCTGCAACATTCATAATAGATTGTAGAGAAGAGATTTGGGTTAGTGGAATACCAGAGATTAGTATGTTACTGTAGTCCAGATGAGAGATAATAAGAGCGTGTACAAAGAGTTTGGTGATCTCTGGGACAGGTTGAATTTTAGAAAGGTTGAACTTTAGAAAGGCAGCATGAAACCTTATCCAGGACTAATGGAGAAAGGTCAGGGGTGGACAGATAGATTTGAGTGTCATCAGCATACAGATGGTACTGAAATCCAAACGAGCATATGAGACTACAGAGAGAGGAGGTGTACAGAGAAAAGAGAACCGGTCCAAGGACTGACCGTTGGGGAACACCAACAGGGAGGAGAGTGGGAGAGGAGGAATTACCATTGAAAGAAACTTGAAAGGAGTGGTCAGACAGATAGGAAGCAAACAAAGAGAGAGCAGTGTCACCGATACCAATGGAGTGCATAATTTGTTTCAGAAGGGGGTGATCAACAGTGTTAAAAGCAGAGGAAAGATCAAGGAGAAAGAGGAGGCAAAACTTGCCTTGGGACTTCGCTCTGATGAGGTCATTGGCCACCTCAGTAAGGGCTGTCTCGGTGGAATGGAAAGCCAGACTGGAGAGGGTCAAGGAGAGAGTTGGTGCTCAGAAAATTGGTGAGTCTTTTGTAGACAAGACGATCAAGAAGTATGGAAACATATGGGAAAAGGGGGATAGGATGGTAGAAAGTAATTGGGTATGCCAATGATTATGCTAAGCCTCCATAACTGACAGAATTGAAATCCAGTGAATGAAAGAGGTGGTTCAGGGACAGACAGGCTGAATAGAAAAGGGATAGATGACGTGCTCACAGTGTGCAGTAAAATCAAAGTAAGAAATACTGCTACTTTGTACTACTATTACCACTGTGTTACCCACTAGCGGTACTCACTAGCGGTTAATTTTTTTCCGTTTTTTTATGTCTAAAAGCGGTACATTGTTTTTCATGAAAATTATTTTACAGTATAATATAATAGGATGAGTATAATACACAAAATCATTTAAAAACAATAAATTGAATAAATTTAAAAACCTATATATTTAAAAAAAAATACATATTATACTCGTAGTATTATACATACTGTAAAATAAACGTTCTTGAAAACTATGTACTGCATTTACACAAATAGATTTTAAATTTCCCGCCCCGCCTGGCCGGGACGTACACACGCACTGACGTCACCGGGAACTCCCCGACGCTGGACGGGGCGGGACCCCGGCGGATCAGGTAAGCACTCTATTTACTAACCTTCCCTAGGTGTTCCAACCCCAAGAGTGACTCGGGGTTACCACTTGTAGCAACTTTTTTTTACCCCGAGTCACTCTCAGAGTTACCGCTAGGGAGGTTAAGGATAAAAATCCATGAGCTCCCTTTAAAGAAACATTTTTCTATAACATACTAGTAATTTGAGATTACAATGAGTAATGTGTACAAAATACAAGGATTAAACGGAGATAGCAACACAGTTCAGAATAGGCAGGTTGCTAGGGAGTTCCATCAGCAATAGGAAATGTCCGCCTCTCAGTTTGTCAGTTTAGGTGACTCCAATGTTTTTTTGGCTATCTATAAAGGTGACATTCTTCCCACTGACCAGCAATGTGGAAGGTGTTCTTCCCAATGACCATTACACTAATGCACCGTGACATGGGAATATAGTAAATAAAAGGTAATTTTTGGATTTCCCATAAGGTCAAGAAATACTGTCCTGAACTCAAAAAAAATTCTGACCTTAACAGTGAAAAGAAGGCAGCAGGGACTCGTAGGAGATTGATATCATCAGTGAAAGAGGAAAAAACTAAACTTTCTGACCAAAGATGAGGGAGACAACAGGCTCCATGGAGGAGGGTGACAGTGGAGTCCACAAAGGAGGATGATGAGATGATAATACATTGCAGGGGTTTGATATGGCAGTTGAATGTGATGTCCTTATCTGTAGAAACATTAATGACATTGGCACAAACCAATCACAGAAAACAACATACTTACTTTTGGATTGGTTAGAGAGCCTGGGCAAGGAGCTTGAGCAGTGAGGGGGGCTGTGGACGGAGAAGATGTTCAGAAGTGGATGGCATCTTGTGGCAACTTGCCACACACAAAATGGCCACTTCCATTCATAGATGCAGGCAGAACACATAGCCAGTGTCATTAATGGTACTGATGTCTAATATTAAGTCTGATGTTAGAGTTTAAGTTTGCTTTACCTTCTAGGATAATTATATATTTTCTTGTGTTTAAGGGGATGTTCCACAGTGAGCTTTCGATAGATGTTTGAAGATGCTTGCTATAAAAACTAAATAAATCATGTGTAATCATGTGTAACTTTCTACCTTTATGAGCATGTTTCTCCTAAGTGGTGTAAACTCTTCCTTAGTGCTCTTTGAAAATCTTTATTCCTAAAGCTGTATAATAAAGGGTTGATAAGAGGAGTGACCACGGCATACATCAGGGAAATGACGTGATCATTATTATAGGAAGACTGAGAAGATGGACGAAGATATGTTAAGATTCCTGTCCCAAAGAAAATGCTGACTACTAAGAGATGAGAACTGCATGTAGAAAAAGTTTTTTTCTTTCCACTGGCACTGGGGACCTTAATAACTGCCTGAATAACAAATGTGTATGAGATAAGTGTTAAAATAAGGGAGCCCAATATAACACTGCCACCAAAAAGAAAGACAATCACTTCATTTATATAGATGTTCTTGCAGGATATCTTTAGAAGTGATGGAGTCTCACAGAAATAATGTTAATAAGGCGGTCATGACAGTATGGTAATGTAGCTGTAAGAGCAGTATTCACTATTGCAGTTATTAACCCAATGGTCCAGCAGCTGATTGTCATATAAATGCAAAGAGACTTGTTCATAATTGTAGTGTACAGCAGAGGTTGACATATAGCTACATATCTGTCATATGCCATAACACCAAGCAAAATACATTCCGAGCCTCCTAAAGTTATGAATGTAAACATTTGAACAAAACATCCTACAAAGGAGATTGTTTTGGTTCTCCTAAGCACATTGCTTAAAGTATTTGGAGTTATCGCTGTAGTGTACAATAATTCAGTTATTGCAAGGTTGACCAAAAGAAAATACATAGGAGTGTGAAGACGACAATCAAACCAGACAACACCTATAACCATGGAATTTGTAGCCACTGTCATAATATAAGCAAAAGTGATTGTCAGAAAAACCCACATCTTGTATTCTGGTTTAGTTACTAGACCTTGGAAGAAAAATCCATCAACAAGTGTAAAATTCATTTTCATTGCAAACCCTTTGTACTTTTTGCTTTAGAAATGAATAAAGATACATTTTTGAATCTGTAATGTGTGTATTTTTAATAAAAACAATAAAGTATGTACATTTACACCCAATGCTAATGCATTATTTCAATAAGCACTTTTTTAGAACAATTTCTAGTTAATGCCCCATTATGTAGAGTGTCTCTGATACTGTTGTAGATGTGCTATGCCTCTAGATGAATTCTTTGAAAACCCCTTGGTTGATCTGACCTTACTACATCTATAGTCATGGTTTAAAATGTACAATCTCTTTCAACTGTACAGTTTTGTGTATCAGGACACAAAAACTTATCTGGTCCTCAGTAGGTCTTAAACCTACCAACCTCAACAATACATGATATTTGGTGAAGTGTCATCACCAAAAAATAAGTCAAAATGCAGAACTGAGCTTTAAGAATTAAGTACACTGTTACCACTTCTATAGAAATCAGGAAGGTAAGTAGCAGTCAGGTGCTGCTAATCAAATGCATTTAGGAAAGACTTTATTAATGATCTTAGAGAACCAATTGTTGCTGCCCATCAATCTGGGAAGGGTTGTAAAGCAATTTCCAGAAAATTTGAAGACCAACACTCTACCGTGAGAAAGAATAATATAAGTGAAAAACATTCAAGACAGTTGCCAATCTTCCGAAGAGCTAATGTCCCAGGAAATTCACAAGAGCTATATCTCAGACTCTACAATCCTCAGTATTTTAAATGTTAAAATTCTTTACAATTGAAAAAGATTTGAATAAGTATGGCTATTTTGGAAGGGTTGACAGGAGAACACCTCTTCTCTGTGAAATTTACATGGTAGCATAGCTTTGGTTTGCTATGTTGTATCTGAACCAACCAAAAGACATCTGGAACAATTTTCTTTGAACAGATAAGACCAAAGTGGTGATGTTTGTCAATAATGCAGTCCTACATTTGGTGATACACAGCAAATCAGCACAAACACCTAATGCCAACTGTCAAGCACAGAGGTGGAGAGGATGATTTTGGCTTGTTTTGCAGCCACTGGACTTTTTGTTGGACATTATATCAGCAACAACTAAAACTTGACCAAAATTAGGTCATGCAAGAAGAGTGGAATGAAATTCCTACACATTGGTATGAGACTGATAACTTCATACAGAAAATGATTACTTCAAATACCACTTGAAAATGGTTCTATAAGCAACACATAATTACACAGCTTTCCATTTTGACATGATTTTTGTTAAAAAAAAATATTGGCACAATGGAATATTTTGTGTGTTTTTTATGTCCTGTTACATAAACCTTTAGCACTGAAAGAGGGTTCACTTTCCTTTTTCTCATCATTGTATATTATTTCCAGCTATATACAGGAATCAGCTAAATATATATTTTTTTTCATTTTACTGTTAACAGGTCTTAATTATAGCACATTGAAAACTTCACAAACCCACAATGCAACATATTTGAGCTTATATACTCTTGTCTTATAAATCATTCTGCATGCTTCACTGGAAATTTACTTTTAAGAAATAGATTTATGTTACCATTAGAGATAATGGGGTTAATTTCTAAAGAAATAATGGACGTTCACATAGTACAGTGAATTATACCTGTCCAAGAGATGATTTTTTTTGCTTAGTAAATGAAATCTTGAAACTCTGTTAACTTCAGCCATCCAGTTATGGAAAACATTCACTAAGAAAGTTAATTTAAAGTTAATTTTAACTCCAGCCCACCCCAGTAAATCACCCCACAAATGTGTATGTGTAAGTGAGGAAAGCCTTTGTGTATATCTTACCTATATTCCATTTGTATAATAAGGTCAGTAACGTGAGCTCTACGATTTCCTCTACTAATATTTGAGTTTTATGATGCTCAGGGAATATGATTTCAGTTCTAATGGGAACAGTTGCTTACACTTTCTTTACTACATAAACTTTTTTTTTTTATTTTGAAGAAGTGCAACTTAATTATGTTTACTTTTACTACTTTCTAGTTTCTATTTTACTTTATATTTTTTTTGAGTACATTTTTAAGTGGATGTTTTTTTATCTGTTTTTACTATATGCATGTCATTTTGTTTTAGAGGTAAACATTTATTACATCAAAAAATACACTAATAAATATTAAATAACAAAATGCGAGATATAAGGTAAGAATTGTGTGCAAATTGCAGCATGGGCTATGGAATTCACGCTTTGCACAACAAATTTCTAAGCAATCTCTGCAAGGCATAATACAAAATAATTCAATGGAAGATAGGAGGGTCTGAGGGACTGTCATCAGTACAATAAACATTTAAAATGTGCTAATTCCTGAATGTCTGTAATGTTTGAGGATCTGACACTGGTTTTCTCATCTTAGAATATGTATCTGGTTGTGCTGCACATTTTGCTACATTTGTTTAACTCTCTTTCCTTTTCTCTTTAAATAAATATTGGTATAAAAACTATTTAAACTACAAAAACATATTATGTATTTTTTCACTTCTACCTGATAAAAAATGCCTATGTTTTTCTTAAAGAATTTATTTTAAAGTTGTTAATTTATGTCATTCATGTCATGAACAGGGGTCCATGGTTGGTTGGACAAGGAACAAGGATATAGAACTAAATAATGGGCTTGATTTATTAACGTTCTCCAAGACTGGAATATATAGCTTTTTATAGGAGAACCTGGGTGAAACAGAAAAATTGGAATGGATCTGAAAATTTGCCTCATTAGACTAATAGCAAATGATATTCAATCCATTCAAGGTTTGCTGGATCACTTAGGTTCACTCATGAGAGTCTATCTTCTCCAGTCTTCGAGGGCTTTAACAAATCAGACCCAATGATTAAGTAGCACACTACGTTAAAAACAGGGATTTGTCAGTGCTGAGGACTGTCATCAGATAACCCATCAGCACCATCTTTCAGATCCTCTAGCTTTCAACACACGTTGAGAAAGTTGGGATTTTGTGTGGTAGGTTCCATAAAACTCATGATATGGCAGATAAGGCTAGTGATATGGCTTCTGAATGGCCTCTTTATTCAGGAACACATTTATTAGCAACCTTCATATTTCCATCACACAGTTACATACAAAGTTGTAGTTTGCAGATCATTATGGTGAGCATTTTGATACTACGAACTTGTCTCCTAGGCCTTAGGTAAACCTGGAAACCCTCTTCAGCCTTTTCTGGGGAACCGTAAGTCCCAAAACATACCTAGTTTAGCTTAGTAGTCTCTTTGAACTCCAAATTTTGTGCAAATAATTTGCTGGTTGGAAGTTCATTCAACCAGAACTTGGGTAAATATAAATCTGGCTAAAATAAGAGCATTCTGAGTGTGTCCACAAAGCATAAACATCATTATCTGTGGGAACACATCCTCCCAGCTCTACTCCTTGCTCTCATTGGCTGGGCCTAATAGTCATACCTCTCAGTATAGAAATAGGAAAAGCTGTGTAAGCCTACAAGGCAGAGCTCTCACTGATACCATCTTGTTGCTAAGGACAACAGCATTGGCAGTTTGAGCAGGGATTCCAGTGACTCTAAATAATATCTGAACTTTATATCAGCAACCTGGACCAAGGCAAACTAACTTTCAGTTAAGTATTATTTCACTGTTATTCCCTTTTATTTTATTCCATTGCTATTGTTCAGCTACTGTTCTTTATCTCTCCTTATTTTCCTGTCCTGTTTATGCACCAGTATGCACCTCTTTATGTTACCAGTATGTGATGAATGCCTCTAAGCCCACATAACTTGCGCATTGATTTTCCAACACGCTCAGCAACAATCAAAGTACCAGCAAGCAGGGACAAAACACGTAAGGTGGAGCCTGGACGGGATGTAGGAGGTACATGGGTGGGACTACGTACTTACATTAAACATCACACGCTTTTAGAGTCAATGCTATAGGGAGGAACTGCAAGTATATCCATGGATTTTTTTTTAAAAGTTTTATCGAATATGGAATTATTTTAAACTTACTGGATTGTGTTTTCTTGGATGCAATAAAATGAGATTATATGTAGATGCTTGATTTGTGTTTTGTATGGAGACCAAAGAGTTGGAATGAAAACACATAAGGTTATTGTCTCTCTTAAAGTTAATCTTGGATTCCTTATTCTTTTAGGCTTTTATTTAACTGGATTTATTCCAGTTAAGGTTGGTAATAATGCATCTTAAAATGTTATCTTCATCAGGAAAAAAGATCTTTGCTACTCATGTCTGAAGTGTACTATTTGTATATTGCTTGATTTATTTAATATATGTGGAAGATTAATTACAATTACAAGTATTTTTTATATTAGAACAATCAAATATTTTAGCACCACTGGTCTGAACATTTATTGACATTTTTGGGAAGTGATTGATACTATGCAGTGTGCTGCCTGGTTGCTAGCGCAAGACCATTTATTATCCATTGTATAATATGTACTAGGATGTCTTGTCTGTAAATTGGACCAAGAACAAGAAATCCTTCAAAGGCCAAAAACATATTCACTCAGAACATGGTTAGATAAGCAAGCTATCACTTCTATCAGTTTCCTATATGGTATCACTATCATAGGAAATATGGTCAGCTAATGTATACATTTATCATGCTTTAAAGAGCATGATGCAAACAAGAGCATACACTGAAAATTTACCAACACAAATACAGAAACCCTGCTGGAAAAGTAACCATATAAGTATTTGTTTTCCTTGGATTTAGAGGGTTTCAGCTCGGATAAGGTCATGCCTGTCACTTAGCTTTAACTCTCTTTAGCTTTGGATTATTTGGTGTAGATGACATATGCTGCTGTAGTCATTGTTGGAATAACCAGCAAATAGCTAGGTGTAGTATAAATACATTTTAGCTGGATGGTTAAAAAATGCCTAAATATTTATGGGTGGGTTTTTCAGTGGTTGGTGACCCTCTGAGAAAAAGATTTTAAAATATAATATTTCCCTCTTTGATAATAGATTTCTTACTAATAGGTGGGTTGTAGAGCTCTGTTTTTGGCTATAACGGTGACATTCTTTCCAGTGGCCAGCAAGAGACATTCTTCTCAAATGACCCCCACACCAGGATACTGTGAGCAGTGGAAATAATAATTACACACTGTTGCCAGCTGACAAATGTGTAGACACTGGTTCTTTAAGAACTCCTGCTGTGGTGCAAATGTTCATGCAGCTGGTTTGATCCCGAGGCAGGTCTGAACCTACGCTTACATAGTGGAAGTTGTTCAGTAATCTCAAACATTTCTTGGCCTGGCTTGAAAACTATACTGTAGCAATGAAAGAGCAAGGCTATGTCCATAAGAATCATAAGATGAATTAGAGTTGAAAATGAAATGATTCACCATATGACCATGGTGTCTCAAGCATATTGGGATGAGAGGACACCCTGCACAAAAAATCCTAGGAAACTTTTTCTGATTCAAGCCTCCAATACACTATAGTATGTAAACCCATATCAGACCAGACTACTGTCATTGCTAATTAATGCATACATGATTCTCTCCACTCAGCAGAGCAGGTTGCTTGTACCCTACCTGTATAGTGATGGTTCCTAAACGTCATACATGGATCGCTCCTAGTGGATCCATAAACGACATCAGACGACTGCTGTTCATATGTTAGATTTTTACCCAACCAGAATGACTTTTCACCTTGGATTATAATTATGTGACATGTGTACATAGCCCTAAGTACTTTGTACTACTCTTACCATTGTGTTACTCTGCAAGACTGAAGAAATGGCTTTAGTTCAGCTTGATTTTTTAGCAAATATAGCCATTTAGCATCTTACTTTTCTCAGTAAAAAATGTATGGAAAAAAATTTTTCCTGTATGGAAAAAAAAATGTTCTTGTCAAAGTTAAAAAAAACTGCAAGATTAATATGTCCCTTGCCATGTTGTTTATACAGCAAAAGTGTACTCTGTATATAGGTAGAACAATTAGAAGACTGCTGCATAGATTAAATGAGTAAGTGAGATCATTGTTTAAGGATAAAAATCCATAGGCTCCCTTTAAGAAAACATTTTTCCTAAAACATACTAGGATTTTGAGGTTACAATGAGTAATGTAGACATGATCTAAGGATTAAACAGAGATAGCAAAACAGCTCAGAATTGCAAGGTTTCTAGGGGGTTCCTTGAGCAATGAAAAATGTCGGCATCTCGGTTTAAGTCAGTTTAAGTGACTCCAATGTTTTTTTTGGCTAATCTGTAAAGATGACATTCTTTCCAAAGGCCAGCAATGTAGAAAGTGTTCTTCCCAATGACCAACACACTAATGTACTGTGAGCTGCAGATATAATAAATATAGTAGGGGATCCCTGAATAACTAAAAGTTAGTTCCCCCAGGTTAAAAAGATTAAGAAATACTTTCCCAAACTCAAAAAACATCCTGACCTCAGAGTTAGGAGGAGGCAGCAGGGGCTTGTGGGAGATTGACATCATCGGTCAAAGAGAAGAAAAAAGAGCACTAAACTTTCTGACCAAAGATAAGGGTGACAACAGAATCCATGGAGGAGGGTGACAGTGGAGTCCACAAGGAAGATGTTATGATAATACATTGTAGGGGTTTGATATGGCAGTTGGATGTGGGGTCCTGATCTGTAGAAACATAATGACATCGGCACAAACTAATCACAGAAAACATGATAATACATTACATATATATTTTTTTTTTTGCCTCTAAGGGGGTGTTCCACAGTATGCTTTTGATAGGTGTTTAAAGATGCTTGCTATGAAAACTAAAAAAATAATGTGTAACCATGCTAGTAACTTTTCCACCTTTATGAGCCCATTTCTCCTATTTGGTGTAAAATCTTCCTTAGTGCTCTTTGAAAATCTTTATTCCTAAATAAAAAAAAAACTAATATTTTCACAGCTGCAATAGTTTTTCTTTGACAGTATAACTTAGAGATGCATGAATAAAAGCAAATTATGAATTAGCACAGCCACTGTATAAACTGTATATACAAATGCATTATTTAACAATGGTTAAAAATGTATGTCTTACCTATTTAATATTTAAAGTTCACTGTAAAGTCTCTATTGTGATTTTATAATTAAAACATCTATTGGAATCATGGATGTTGACTAGCAGCATGGAAATGCATAACTTGTAGACTGTTTAATCATATTTATTAGCTTTATGGCACTTGGGGAATAAGATATTGAAGCCCATATTAGCATATACTTTTTTTTAAGTCCAGTAAAAACTTTACTAAACCAAAACTTTAAAGACTTTAGGTTAATTGTTTAGTTTTTTCAATTACACATTAAGTTTAATTACATTTATTTTATGCCACTTAGGGAATATGATGTTGAGTCTAGGGGGAATATTTACTTAACTTGTTTCAACTAAATAAACATATTTTTTTGTCAAAGAGAAACTTTTATGACGTTATATTTTAATTTATTTAGAATTTTTAAATTTTAGTTTTAATATTGTTTTTCTTATATTGTATCCATAAACATTCCCTGTTTTACAAATAAACAGTGTCTGGAAAATAGGAGACATTTCAGCAGAATCAGCGAGCCCTTTGGCTTACATTGTCTTTGTCAGGGCAATACCATAAATGCCAATGAAACCCCAATGCAAATGTGTTGCATTGCACCATAGCTCATGGTAAAGCAAAGCATCACTATACGTTGTGGTGTATGTCCAAGTTTTTTTGTCCATTATAGTGTGTCAGTACATCCGTTTGAGTGGGGTGCCTTAGATCCCATGTACACCTGTCCACTGCCCTGCCTTACAGTAATGCATTCATTATTGCAACACACCTTACCTGTACAATAATTCTAAGTAGCACCATAAGACATAAGGAAACTTAGCACAGCCTCAGGTAACACACTACTGTGCATTGCAGTTCTCATTGGAAAAAAACAGTGGAACACTATGTATTGCTCCTTTATGCAACTCACCAATGTGACCTGGTCCCTATCACAACGGACATTAATAGGTAACATATAGCTTTGTAACAAAATGCCCCACGATGAACAGTTGTCAATGGGCACTTGTACATGTGAAATAAAATCTAAATCTACAACAATTGACTAAAAAATGAAAAATGCGAGTTGATATTGATATGCAATATTTCTTATTTACCTGACCGAAAAGAAACACATTTATACACTTTTGGAAATATATATTTAATTATATTTATTAATAATAAATTAGAAAAATTGGAAAAAAAAACAGTGCACAATATATTTAAATACATTCCAAATTATGCATCGAATTATTTTAGTAATGTTGATTTGGTTGGATACAAATTTTGTATCAAAGCCTTAAGGTAAAAAAACATTCAATTTACTACTGCTGTGCACAAAAATCTTAGTGTAAGTGCTTGCGAAAATGCTACAAAGAAGAAATATCTTTAAAAGCAAACTATTTAAGGTTAAATTGTCTGTTGGATAAAGTAATAAAGAGACTGGATAAAATTATGCTTGGAAAATGCCCCTTCTGCACATGCCCGAGATCAATAAAGACAGAACGTGATGGTCTTCTCGCACTTTTTTTTTTTTTTTTTGTTCAATGTTGCAAAAAAACATGATAACATTTTTACTTTACATAAAAGGGTTGTCTACCTTTTTATTTAAAGTAAAAATTTTGGTGAATGAACCGCTTTAGGGTGTGTAAAAATAACTAACAGAGGAAACTGAAAGTAAAGCTGATGGCCAGGGATGAATTTGAATAAAGATACACTACTGGAAATCTCTAAAAGCAAGGTCCTATGGGCCCTAGGTTCTCAAAGTTCAATATTTAAAAGAATACAGGAAAAGTGAGAACCTGTAGGGTGAACAATTGAAGGAACTTTAGCAATTATCAATCAGTATTATATTATTTCTTTTTATGTTAATTATGTTAGATTGCTATTCTTAAATATAAATATTACACTAAAAACTGATTTTAATTCATAAGATTACTTTATCGTCACCTTTGAAGTCCCTATATATTACTTTTTTCTGAATAATTCATATTTTGGGATGTGTATGGAAAGAAAGAGGGAATTGTCAGTGTACCTTTTAACAAATTATTATATTCCTTCAATTTATTTTTATATTAGGATCTTTACCAATATACTATGCAAAACTATCACTACAAGACTGACATTAGCATCAGTTAAAGATTCAAATCTCTACCATAATAGTTTAATAAACATTTTGTGTTGTTAAGTAGGTATATTGTCACGCACAGAGAGACATGACCACTAGGGGGCGTTATGGCTTGCACTGAGGTGGTGTGAGCCCTGAGAAAGGTCAAGGCGCAGAGTCTAAGCAGTAACCAGGTTTTCTCCAGAGCCTCTGATGGTAAGGATGTTGCGCCGCTGGTTACTGCCAGGTTGCTGTCCTTGGGCACACCAAGGTGGGCAAAAGACGGTACCAAATCACAAAGAAGAAAGATAGTCAAGGAAAGCCAGGGTCAAGGCAGGCAGCAAGCAAGAGAGGTCAGGTCACACGCCAGGGGTCAATTGCCAGGGATCCAGGAGACGGACACCAGTGACACAGGGACCACTGCGGGCACAAGGAACACAGGAGATGCAGGAACAAAGTGGAGGCACAGGTGACTCAGGCATATCCACAGACAGGAACATTCCAACAGCAAAGGGAATTTGGGAACCGACAGACTGGACAACAAGGGGTTAACGCAGGAGCTGGACAGAGGAAACACTGAATTAAGCACCAGGAGAAAAGGAACTAGCTCACAGAACTAGGGGCTCGGCACAATGGAGACACGTCGCACGAACACAGTGCAGTGCAGTTTGTGAGCTAGCTAAAAAGCCAGGGCTATTTTCTGATTGGCCAGGAGATTGAATGAAATTGATAAAGCTTGGAAACAAACGCAGGTCCAGCATCAGAACTGCCTGCATGCGCAGTAGAGACCAATTTGCGATTAAGAGGGGAAGAAGTTAGTGTGACATAAGAATTATTATTAGGGGTTTTCAGATTCCATATAAGAGACAGACAGTCAGGTGATGCTCTGTCAGCTGCTCCCTTGCCTCGCAGAAACAGAGTATTCCACAGACGTGCTCCCTCTGCTGGCCAACATCTAAATAACACCTGAGACCATCCCAGCAACAGCACTCCCTCTGCTGGTGGGATTGATGTCTGCAGCTCACTTGATCCACGCCCATCTCCCCTTCTTAAGGAAGTGACCTGGCAACAGGGAGTTGCCTAAACAAGGAGTTCTTTTGGCTCTGCTTCCAGGTTACTGTTGTTTATCTCTACTGTTCCTGATTCTCCGAGTACCTACTCCGGCTCGTTCCTGACTACTCCTGCTTGCTGCCTGTCCTGACCTCTTGCCTGTTTCCTGACCATCCTTGTTCGCTGCCGGTCCCGATCTTTTGGCTTGTCTGACTACTCCCTGGATTTCCCTTTTGTACTACGCTTCAGTCCCTGCTTGTTGGCAGTCACCTGCCTTGGCGGGCACGGGGGCCACAACCTGGCAGTAGCTTGCCGCACAACATCCTCACCTCTAGAGGCCCTGGAAAAGACCATGCTACTGCTGAGACCCTGCGCCCTGCGCACATCTCCACCCACAGGGCGGGTGACACAGTGGGTCCACCACTTTGCCTTGTGGCGCCATAACAGTTACAATTAGATTAAACTGCAGCATGGAATTTAGGACATAAATCTAGCTGCAAAGGCAATTACCCTTTGAACTGAATGTTGCAGCTGTGAGCTCTTAAATTAAAATTAATAGTCATAGTTTAAGGTTAATTTATTAATATTATTATTATTAATACCGGGATTTATATAGTGCCAACATATTATGCAGTGCTGTACAATAAATAGGATGAATTTGAAGCTGTAGACATTACTAGTGGAAGAAATATTAATCTTGGAAGTAGTAGTATTATCTTTTATCACATTGGTTTATGATAATCACCTTATTATTAGATAATCACCTTTATTGTAGTAAACCAATTATTTTACGCTATGAAATAATTGGTGAACTACAATAACCTTCAATTAGCTACACTGCTGAGCAGAAAGTACTTTTATATTTAATAAAGCTTTCTATGTTCCTTTACTATTAAAACCCATGACTAGAAACCTCCTATTTACCATTGACATATTTAAAATTAAATTGACACATTCCTTTAATTTGTAATATAAATAAGTAATTTGACAGTATATTAGACTGACCATCATGGTTTATGGACATATTACAGCTTGTAAATGTTGAATTGATTCAAGCAAAAACTGTATTTCTTGTCTGTGAGATTGTTAATTAGCCCACAGTCTAAATTTGCCCTCATGGTATTCATTAAGACTTACAAACACAGGAGATAAGATGCAGTAGCTCTAATTAATTCAAGTTGAACAACTCTTTCCCCTCTGTTGGGAGATTTCTTTTTATGTCCTAATTAGAAACAGGAGAATTACATAATGCAAACACAAATATTACATCTGATTTTCTTAAATTATTATGTGTAACAACTACGCTATTGAAGTGACTAATATTTTGAAGAAATAATGATGTTATCTCTTACAATTGATAAATTAAAGATCAGTGTTACTTTGCAAAATCATATAATTAGTATTATTATTTAATGTTTGTTTAATGTGCAAAATTGTTTAGAATGTTAATCTTCTGTTACACCAAATGGAAAATGTTTTTCTCACTTTAAAAAAAAAAAGTTTATAGAAAGAAAAAGTGTATATCAACCCTTGGAAGCTATCCTAAGCTGACAATATATGATTACCTTTACTGGCCCATTCATATTTCTGAAAATAGATAACAATAAACATAGATGTATATATACCAGTCATAGATATATCATTACCACTACATCCATCTGATATACATAAATAATTACCACTGCATTCTATTAACACATTATTAATTAAAAATAATAATAAAGCCCAACTAGCACCATTTTGAGGCATGTGAATATTTGCTTTACCTGGTGGCCCCCTCATGTTCCCAAGCAGGGCCACAATCAGAAGGGGACAAGGGGGACTTCTGATGTTTGCTATGCTGGAACTTTTGGACATATAGGAAGGATGCCCAAGATGTAAACCTATCATGGAGCCCAAAAATTTCTGATAGTGGCTCTGTTCCCAAGCATCACCTTTAAATGTGTAAACAGTTTACCAGCTTCTTGCAGCAGCCAATCATTAGGTTGGAAGTACAAGAGCAATACATATTATCAAATCCTAACTCACAGGTGCGGGCTGCTAATTTATGATTTTTGGGTGAAAGCTGTGTTAATATTATATAAAAACATCTGCAAATAGAGCCCAAAGGTATCTACTACTTTTTATGCATTTACAATATCACACAGCGAATAATTACTCATCATTCTTTTCTATCTGCACACTGCCTTTTGCAGGAGAACTCCGTGTTCTTATGTGCCAAAATAGAGACTCAGGTATATGATGAAAAGCACACTTTGTATGCTGCTTGAAAAAATATCCTTTCCAAAAATTCTTCAGGAATAGTTTTCTAAGGGCACATCAATGAAGGACAACCATGTATCAGATAGTCAAATATCCCTTTGTCTTTTTAATGACCAAGGTCACTGACATTCCATGATGCAATAGTCACCAATTTATTACCCATTAACAGTAATGAATCAAATATACATACACACATATATGTGTATATATATATATATATATATATATATATATATATATATATAGTATATGTTTAATTTTACTTCCCTTATCCGAGAGGCGAGAAAAAGAAAGAAAAAAAACACAATAAAAGTATACCAAAACCACTACAGTCCCCAGAAGGACCAAGTCAAAGGGGATCCTAATACCTTGTTTTAAATATCAAACCATTTCATATTCCTACACATTCTTTAAATGACATGGTCTCAGGTGATGGCACCATTCAGTCCATATTTACCCGCTAAAAGACATTCTCCACCTAATTCTTTATCCTATCCCTTGGACAACTAAAAAGCATCTAATCATTTCCTCTCAGCTTAGTAATACTAAATATTATCTATTTCTTGTGTCTTATATCTCCAGGCAATACACGTCAATCACCTTCACCCTCACCTTGTAACTAATCACCTTCTCCATTGGACATTAAACTACAAAATTGACTTCAACCTGTAATCAATTGTAATAATTTTGAATAATTCAGTATACAAAACACTATTTCTGGACATGCAAATAAAAGCAAACAATTAACACTGGGTGTTGCAACACTGTCAAAAAAGATAGGATAGGTTATGGATGCCTAAAACAAACCAAAGGCATTAACAGTCCCCAGGAGTACAGTAAAATCTATCATTAAGAAGTGGAAAATGTTTGTAACCTCCCAGGATCGGTCATACCTCCAAACTGGATAGGCTACCAAGGGGTATGTGGGATAAAAACTTTCTTAAATTCTTAGGAAAACTTACGACCCTTTGTCATTTCAGGCCGCAAAGCAACAATATGGCTTTGCCAAAGGGGGTGATTGATTTCTTTACCCACATTAGGTCATTCTAGTTTTTGGAAATCTATAGTCTGTAATTTATTTATTTTGCCAGAACATAGCTATTTCAGTCTCTGCAGCATTTACAGTTAAAATCTGTGGACTTGCTTCTTCATCTAATTCATGGAAGATATCCAAAGCCATCATTCACTACTCTGACAAAACTGAACTAGAAAAGTACATCAGGTACTAAGGCTATGTACACGTCAGATGATTCACATGCAATATGAGTGGTCTTGCTCATCTCGGGCGAGAATTTGTGTATAGAGGTCATCTGACATCATTCTTTGATCCATCCTGACGTATGCATTAATGACAGACAATAAACGACCACAAAAGATATAAAGGGAGGAGAGCCCAGTGCGGTACCACCCGCTCATTCTCCCCCTTTCCTCTCCAAATAACAGAACGGCACTGTCCAGTCTTTCATTCATGTTTCAGTCTTTTGTTGTAGGAAACCATTGTGGAGATCGTTTTCAGCGACAGAGCTCCTGTCATTGTCTTCCACCAAATGAATGAAACTGTCCCTGACTGCTCCTTTGCTAGATTGACTAAGGAACTACAGAAGTTTCAGCCACCTGGGCAGATCACTTGCTTTTGTGTTCAGTGCCAGTGGAGGCAGTTTACAATGGAAGGGATCATAGTGGGATATCATATTTGGATTTCCCTAGACCCTGCAAAGTTAATCTTTAGTAAAAAAAAATTAAAAATTATTTTGTGCTGTGTCCTTATTTCCAGGGATGATTTACCACTTTTTTTGAATACGTAAGGGGTGCTATATATCTCTGCACTAATTCTCCTGTATGAGGAGGCAGATGTTTGGGTGCTCTTTTTAAATTAGGCTTCCAAATTCTAACAAACTCTCCAACAACATAGGAATTGTGTGGATTGTTAAAATAAAACAAACAATCCAAGCTCAGAAAATTAGATATTCACTTTCACTTGGGACATGTTTTCTTACATTCCTCCTGTCATCCACATTTTTTTTGGCAACAATATTATGTTCAGGGACTTTGCAACTAATACAAAAAGTCAGTGGGTGGCTTTAAAATCGCATTTTTCTGTTTATACTATAGCTTTGATTTACAGCTACAAGAGCTAAACTGAAATAATTCTCTTGGATCCATGATCATCTGTTTTACTGGAAGAAATTCTCTGAAGGAGGAAGATTTTCTGGGAATTCAGATAGAGTGTATTTAATCAGATCCCTTTTATCTGAGATCTCCTGAGAACAAGATATATTTATCTCCAAAGAGTTACCATAACATACATATACCTTAGGAAAGTTCCATAGCCTAAGAGGAAAAGAGAGGTTGTTCACACAAACATTCACTATACTGAATCCAATTACTTTTCTTTTAAACTGTTCTGTGGGTAAGAGAAAGTAAGTATGAGTGCAAATACTGTACCATTCTAAATTACATTACCATACATATATATATAATATGCAATATTCTCAATTCATAGTTTCGGGGGTTGTGAACTATATATTATGATGATTTTTGATTGGATGTGATGATTATGTATAGTTTAGTAAGGGAAGCTTTATGTATTCCATCTGAAAAAGAATATTAATAAGCAAGTTTTAAAAATATATTTTTTTGGGAACGATATATGAATATTGGGAACGTGGTTAAAAAAAAAAATCGATGACGCTTTTTCTTCTAATTAGTTAAAAATGATTTTTTTTTCTGAAAAAAATGCTTAGCCCCATAAGTCATTTCTACTAGGCAATAATTTTTGGGGATTCTGTTTAAGAGTTTAAATTTTACTTTTTTGTTTTTTTTCCCAGTTTATTGACATTTTAAGTTAAATGTATGATTTAAATTAAGGTAAATATTGTTTTGTAATAGAAAGATCACATGGTGGAAAGTGCTTTTGTGGAAATTCCCCATTAAAAATATACTTCTGCCATCAATTTGGTTATGGATTATCGTTATGCTATGTTCAATCTAATTCAATCCATGGTCTGCATTTATAGCATTAAACAGACCTATGAATCTATACATGCATTATGAAAAATGTGCAAGGGGCCCGGCATTTTAAAATTATTTTGTGTAACCAACTATACATTTTTATCTGAATATTGCTATATGTTCCCACCAGGTGTCATTTGGATGGGTACTACATACTTTTCCCTTTTACATTATGTACTTTGCCAACCAGAGCAGTGAAAATGGTTTTACAGTTGTTGGACTGTTGAATGTTACAGGTGCTAATATCCCTTTGTTCACTGTATTCCTTCTTATATTTCTAATAACCCTAAGTGGAAATCTCATCATTATGACAGTTGTGATAATGGATCAGTCTCTGCAGACACCAATGTATTTATTTCTTACTAATCTATCTTTTTTGGAGATATGGTACACGATTACAATTGTGCCCAAATTTTTAGCCAGCCTTGTGCTAAAAAACAATGATATATCATTTTCTGGATGCATAACTCAGCTGTTCTTCTTTGTCACATTTGGAGCCACTGAGTGTTATTTGCTGCTAACAATGGCTTATGATAGATACATGGCTATTTGTAAACCTCTTTACTATTCCAGTCTGATGGACACCAGAACATGTCTCCAGCTAGTTGCAGGTTCATGGGTAACTGGAATACTGACAGGTTTAGTTCCTACTTTGCTCATTTCCCAGTTAGATTTCTGTAACTCTCACCAAATAAATCACTTTTTTTGTGATATCCCACCTCTTCTGGAGCTGTCATGTAGTGATATCTACCTGACAGAAATCTCAATATTTGTTCTGTCTCTTGTTGTGCTCTTTGGATCTTTGATGTTGACTTTGGTGTCCTATGCATTCATTGTGATTTCTGTACTTCAAATCAAGTCAAACAGTGGCCGAAATAAGAGTTTTTCCACTTGTGGAGCTCACCTGACCGTAGTATTACTCTACTATGGAACAATGATTTTTATGTATGTTCGGCCTCACTCTAGCTACTCTTCTGATATGAAGAAAGTTGTTTCAGTATTTTATACCGTAGTAACTCCAGGTCTAAATCCTATCATCTATAGCCTACGAAACAAAGAAGTTAGAGCATCACTTAAAAAGATTGTACACAGAATACTGCCACACATTTTAGTCTTTAAAAGACAAAATCTACATCCGGGGATTATAAGCAGCATTTTCTGATTTATAAAAGCCATACAATAAAAGTTACAGCATCATTCCTTTCTACAAATTTTGAAGTCATTACCATATACAAGGTCTGCCTATTAAATAATGGGACTGTGTTTCTATCTCTTAAACAAAGCAGTAAGAACTGATAATGGACACTTGCCATGAATTTCTAAACTTTTCCAAACATGCAGGACAAATGAAGTCACTCTCTGCAGTTTACTTTGTTGTCAGTCAATGTTTAATGCAGCTGTGTTTCTGCTCATGCTGAAATCAAATTAGAAAGTTGAGCAATGCACCAATTTGAAAATTTTTGGAAAATTTCACAGCAGAGAAAAAAAGAGTGCTGCAAGCAAATTTGCACTGACATTCTGCAGAAAACTGAGGTGCACTCAAACCTTTTTGGCAGAATGGGGTTCCAGGACGCACAACAGTGAACCACCAATATTATAAGAAAGTTTTGGCAAAGTTGAGAGAAAAAGTTAGGAAAAGAAAGCCAGAAGTGTGGGAAAACGGTTTCATTTTTCATCAGGACATGGTTACTTTCTGTGAACCGACAACATTACACTGGAATATCCTCCATATTCATCAGATTTGGCACCTTTTTTCTTTTTCCTAAATTGAAATTGGTGCTTAAAGCAACATGCTTTAATTTGCAGAAGCAGTAAACCAATCTGCTCCACATCTTTGACCAGTGAAAACAAGACTGAATTGGTGCTTAAATACAAATGGAAAGTATAATTAAAGACAAGCATTAAAAATGTTCAAATAAATGAATAAAAGAAAGGTATTATATCAGCCTCATTATTAATTAGACAGACATCTTATATCTCCCAGTTCTTTGCAATTTAATACATGCATCATGCAGGACAAGCCTTTTTATTTCTATTTATGTTTCAGTAAATAATTTTTCCAACAAACAGATAAAACACACAGGCAGTATAATACAAAAACAACAGTAAACATTTGTTTTTATCAACAAGGCTTTAAAAAGGATACATACTCAACATATACACTACATCAATAAGACAATAAAAAGGTTTTGTGAAAAGATAATGTACTTTATTTTTTAACACAATATTTAAAAGGTATTACATGATTACCTATGCAATCCAAAAAAACTGTGGGAATTATTGTTTAAATACAAACTTTAGCAATGTCTCTGAGAACTACAAAGTGTGATCTACCAGTAGTTTAGTTATAGATGCAAATGGAAGATTTTTCAAAGCAAAGTAATGGGTGGTGATGTGATATAGTACGTTTACCTACTTTAACTCAAGTATAAACCTTTGGCACAAAGTGTGGCTGTTACTGCAAAAATTTAAAACAATAAATAAAAATGCCAATAAAATTAACATGCACCTATGATGTGTTATTTTTAAAACATTTCAAAATGAAAAAAAACATACAGCATGCATCTATGTATTGTATCTATTGCAGCTGTGGACTAGAATGAAATTACTTTTGAATATTATCTGGCTGATTTACTGGCTCAGTACTTTTTGGGGTTATTGGCTTAAAACAAATATATAAATCATAAACCCCTAAGTCATAAGTAGTCATTTGCATTTTACTTCCACATAAGAAATAAAGTATTAAACAAAGGGCATAATACCACTTTAATGGTATTTACCATACACGCACCTAAATATTAAAAAATCTGATACTAGGTATTTTTTAAGTGGTAAATTAAGTGGTAAATTATAACGTCCTTACACTATGCAATGATGGAACTTTGACTTTAGAAGACTGACTGAATGTCTACATAGCCCTACGTAATGGAACCAGAACAGAACATTTTCAGATTACCCACCCCTAGATAGTGTTGGTAGAATATCTCAATTTTTGAATTAAGAGCTATTCAATCAAATAGGGGGATATTGTTAGGATGATCGAATGCCAAATTTGATTACCATTAAAGTCAATGGTGGGAAAATTTGGGTTATTTTTCAGGACTGTGAAGAACTGCAAGAGCAATCAGGAGAAGAGCTGACAGCTCCGCTCCTCTGATTGCTTTGCAGCCCTTTACTAGTTGTATGTGTTTTTGGTTAGAGTTTCTCTATCCAAGAACACAGGAGTCCTGTGGTCTTGGCCAGAGAAACTCTATCTAGAAATTGGGATAGTGCTCCCTGATCAAATAAAAAGAAATCAAATATTTTGCTCAAGGCATACTTAATACACTCCTTTTCATTTATGTAATCATCTTTGAAAATGTTTCTTGTATTCCATAAAGCAAATTTCAGGCATGTATAGAAACCCAAAGTAGCTTTTTCTTCTCTACTGAGAAGGAAAGAGGAGGACCGTTTATGACAACCTGGTGGTCAAGTGTTTGAAGGCCTGTTAAAAATTTCAGCAAAGGCCCGGCTGACCGCCACACAGCCCTTGCATACGGGCAATTCAAGAAGCGATGTAGGGTTGATTCCTCAACCATACATCCAGACTGGAGACATACAGGAGAACTCACAAAACCTCTCTAATGCTGAAAAGTACGCATGGGCAGGCACTCATGGACACCCTGCCAAGCAATATCTTTATATTCGTTCGATAGAAATTTTTCGTCCATGTTATTCAGATTTGTGCTGACCTTTCTGTAGTAAAAGTGTGTATAAGTGCAATTTCCTGCACTGTTTTGATGAATTTCCTAATTTTGTTTGCATCCAATAGAGGGTTTTGGTCCAAGATTTGTAGGTTCAGGATACGGATACATTTTTCCAAAATTGTGTACGGTTTTGGAGGAATGATGAGTGTTGGAACTGTTTAGGGTGGTTGGTACCATCCTCTCCTCCTAAACACATGGCCAGCTGCAAACTTGAGAAAATATGACCATTTGTTAGATTTGGTTTGGAGGTACTTGAAGCAGAGGGAGAAAAAAAGGACCACAGAAAGATCTTAATATCCGGGAGGTCTTTACCCCCATTTGCCTTACTTTTGTGCACAATTGACCTTATTTTGAACATATTTCTGGTGATTTTTTTAATTATGGAAAGCGATGGTGGATAAACAAGGCTTATGTATTGTAACTGACGCAGAAATATTAATTTTAAATGTTGTTTTAATGGTCAAAAAACACTCACAAAATTTTGATAGCTTGACATGATGTTGCAGTTTTTAGATGTTGAAGCTACAATTAGTCAAGATAAAGACATTTACACTGGTTGATATTAAGCTTGAATCCTGAGCCTGTACAAAAAATTTCAGTGTTTAGAACTGCCCTGTTAAGAGCAGCCTCTGTGGTACAAAGGACAGTAACGACCTCCATGTATGCACAAATTTTGGCGGACTGACCACCACTCCCTGGTATATGGACTCCCTGGATTACCTTGTCCTTTCTTAATGATGGCAGAAGTAATCCAAGGCACAGATAAATAGAAGAGGAGAGAGAGGGCATCCTTGTTTAAGTCTGGACTTGAGTTGAACATCATCTGATAAGAAGCCATTGACTACGGCTTTGCTAGAAGCACCACTGTAAAGACATTTGATTTGGTTAATTAGTGTAACAGGAAAACCCATTTTTTTTTCAACACTTTCCACAAATAGATATGTGAAACTTTGTCAAATGCTTTTTGGAAGTCTAATGATAAAAGGCCAGTTTTGTCTTTCCCTAGTTTGAGTACCATAGCACTTCTCTCAGTATATTTAGACCATCATGTGCAGTTCTACCAGGGATCCCACAGACCTGATCACCCTGGATAACTTTATCAACAACTCTGTGTTGAGCAAAGTTATGGGACACCAGTTCTCCAGGTCTGAAAGGTCACCTTTTTTAGGGATCAGAGTAATGATACCCCTTAGCCAGGAGTCTGGAGGCCTGTTAGATGACAAAATTTCCCAGAAAATCATTTCATTCAGATCCTCAGAAAAGAATTGTTGGTCAACATGATCTAATTTAAACTCCAAGGAACCTACCACCTCCTTAGTGACGGTTGGATCTATCCCCTTTTCCCTAAAGAGCTCTGAGTAGAAACTCTGGGCCTCCTTTAACATGTCAAATATTGTGACCTTATTTTTATTATTGTGACCTGATTTTTTATATGTTTTGTTTTAAACTGATTGCTTTTTAAAGAATAACCTGGAGCATTTTTCGTTTTTTTTTTTTCAATTTTTCCACTTTTGCATTGTAAACAATTTGTCTCCCATTAGCAGTGATGGCCTCTGCTTTTTCATTTTTTTAATTATTAATTTCCTCCTCCATTGAGATGCCAGTTTTGCTAAACTTAATAAAAGTTTGGAGCTGTGTGTTTAGCCTCTGGAACCAATTTACTTTCCTTCTTGCTTCCTTTCCTTCCTTTATTCCTTTCTGGATAAAGGAGCTTGTTTTCTTTTTGATGTTATCCCACCAATTTATGAGGTTGGGAAATTTGCATATGTCCCTCTGCCATGACTTGTATGCTAATGTGAATTGTGTTTTGATCCCAGGATCCTCTAGAAAAGGGGTCTTTAGCCTTCAGATCCCTGGTCCCTTGGATGTAACTGATAATTTCAGGTGAATGTACAATAACTTATGATCTGAGAAAATGTTGTTTTGGAGAGTGATTTTCCCTGGAGTCAGAGCGATGGCAAAAACAAAAGTCAATGCGAGACTTACCTATATTGCTAGACCATGTATAACCAGGATCATTGGGATATAACTTTTTCCAGACCTCCTGCAACTCGAGATCAGCCATCATGTTTTTCAGCTGTTCAGATGTTTTATCATGCCTCCTTGTTTTACAGCCAGCTCATGTTTCACCTGGTAATATGCAGTTAAAATCACCATAAACAATTGCAGGGGAGGAACCTGGAATGAAGAACTGTACGGTATTAAGTAATTCAGCTCGCTCATTTTTCTCCGGGGAGCAGTAGATAATAAACACCCGGAGTTCCTTCCCCCTAAATTTCACCGTGGCCATCTTAGCTGTCCCAAAGTACTATCTCAATAAATTATGAAAAGGTGACGTTGTTTACCTTTGCAAGGATACCAATACCTTGTAGCTGAATTTCCATTGTCCCCTAACCACACTGAAAGGCCGTGAGTCAAGGATTGATGTGTTCATAATTTGGGTGGTAGTCTATTTTGCACTCCTGAAGACAAAAAAGTGTGTAGGACTCTATACAGACACTGGGTGTTGGACTGAATGGTTCCTCCTCTGAGCTGGTCAAAGGTGGAATTGAGGCAGACAGTGGAACCTGTTGAGTACAGTCAACTCCTCAATGAGACCTGAATAAGGTTCCTGGTCACCAACCTGTGCCGATACGCCAACTGCAGCAGACTTTTCACTGCAGCTGCGCCTAACTGTGGTTTCTTCCTCGTGCGAACTGGACTGTGACTCATGCTTGGTCCTCCTTTGTCCAGGTGTCAGGGGGTCAGTCCCCGCAGACTCCTCCACTGGTCTGGCCTCTCCATCTTGAACAACTTCAGGACTGCTTGGTAAGGCTTCCATCTCTTCCTCCTCATCCACCAGCTCCGAATAAGATGGTGCTGCAGGGGCTTCAGACACTGGGTCACCCTGAAAGTGTGCAGCTACCTCCGCCATATGAGCAGCGACAGCACCCACACACTCTGACCGCAGATCTTTGGCTATTGATGCAGTGGAGGCGACATCTGCCCATTACCTCTTACCCTGATGTGGACACCCTTTAAACAGATGAACTGAACTTCTGCAGGTTACACACCAGTTTCACAGGACAGTTTTTAGTTTTGTGACCAGATTTGTTGCATCTTTTGCAGAGAAAAAAATCTGAGGTGCATGATCTTTCTGTGTGTGAATACAACCCACACTTTCTACAAAAAACTGGCATTTCAGGGTAAAGCAGCGAACCTAGATCCCACCCCAGGGTAAAAGAGGAGGGAGGCTGTTTCAAGGGTCAGACATGAACTTGACTCTATACTGAATTTTGCCATTCCATATATCACAGACATTGTAAACTTTCTTGGTTCATATACAGAGGAACGCTTCTTTTACAAACGGATTATAAAAGTGGGTTGTTAATAATACTTCCTCCTGTGAGTACAAAAGTACAAATTGCCAGCCATCAAAATCCTCATTTTCTAGCTGTTTTTCCAAAGTATTGTGCAGATTATTTCAAGCACCCATTCCAATAAGTGACAGAATAAGTGACAGAATAAAATGACCTGACCTTTGTTCTTGTAGGCAGTGGATATCCTTTTTTGTTCACTTTGAGTCTTCCCACTAGGTATTGGTCCACAAAGTTTTTGCAAGGGGAATGCTCCTCTTTCATTCTTCAGTACCAGAATTCTGAAGGACTGCCGAACTTTCCCATCCTTATCACGTGCATATGAGATAATAAGGCCTCTCTTCGCTCCTCTCCTCACAAGGTTTTCCTCCATGATGCAAAATGAGCTGAAATAAACTACACAGAAATAAATCCTGGTACCAATCACTCATGAATTTTCAAATAGGCTGTCCCAATAGCAGCATGGGGGACTTGATGTACCCCCCAAGGCTGGGACAGGCTAATCCCCTGCTGATTCTCCGGCACAGATTAGCCCAGCTATACACTACAACAGGCACTGATGACTGGGAGCAGAGAGGCTAAAAAGTCCCAGCAGCCAATAGCAGTGCAGGACTGAGTCAGGAGCTTTTCAGCCTCTAGAATCCCCTTCAGCTGTGCACAGCCTAACAATGGATGCCAGGGATGCCATAAATCCATCAGGCTGCATTAAGTTGCATTAGCACAAACCATAATATTTCTGGAGCACTGTCCTTTGAACATACAAGACAAAAGGTATGATGTTTGGCCATAATACACAGGGCTACATTTGGTGAAAACCAAACACAGCATAACAGCATAAACATCTCATACCACCTGTCAAGTGCATTGATGGAGGGGTAATTTGTACTTGTTTTACATTAACAAGTCCTGGTCACCGTGCAGTCATTGCATCAACTATGAACTACTCTGTATACCAATGTATTCTAGAGCCAAATGAAAGACCATCTGTGTAATGGCTAAAGCTTGTACTAAACTGGATCATGCAAGACAGTAATCCCAAGCACACCAGCAAATCTCAATGAACTAAAGCAAATATAAAGAACTGTGGGCCAAAATTGTGAGCACCTGCGCCGTGCGAGATCTGGTGACATAGCCAGAAGGTAGAAGAAAATGGCAGCGCCCAGTGCTTTTTTTTTAGTTTAGTTCCACTTTAAATATTTATCGAACCTGTTAAGGACCAGATGATTTATTTTTTATTATGTCCATGTAAACACTAAGAAAAGAAAGATAATGTTTATTACCCATAACAGTATCACAAAAGCTCACCAACAAACTGTTTCACTAAAAAGTGAAACCGTTTTAGCTTCACTAAAAAATATGTATCTTCTACAGCCTTGGAGAGCTTTATTAAATCAGGCCCAATCACTAGAGAGATTCTGAGTATCTTATCTCTCCAAATATATTTACATATTTTTTTTGAGATGTGTTAAGGTAAGAGACTGATTGTGAGATAGGTAGGATATGAAATAAATATAAAATTTTAGGTAGGATTAACATTTTAAATGCTGCTATGCGGCCATATGTGGATAGATGAACAGGGAGAGAGCGTAATTGTTGTAACTAATGAGACCCAAGGGAATATTACATTATCTGGTGTAGAGTTTATAGGAGGCACAGTAGACTGTCAGTCCGAGCAGAGCTTGGTGCTTGCTAAGAAGAATGCTGCTGTATAGGGGTGCATTGTACTATTCCATCTAGGAAAAATAGAAGCTAACATTAAAATAAGGTGAGGTTAGGAAAGGAAAGGAAAATTAAATAACAGCTTCTATTTTGTTTTACAAAAATCTATTGTGGTTAACACATTTACACACATTTACACTCATCTGCAAATGTAATGTCATAATGTCATAATGCAGAGTATTTTTTATTATAATCACACTTGTGGGGTTAATGTCAAAACTCATCATACAGAATTCAGTTCAAGTAGTTAGGAATATGGTGATCCAAACTGAAATCTAGCCTGTTAAATCATTTTTGCTTAGCTCTTAGACAAAACCACACACAGGCAGGTTCTGATCTGTCTAAACATTAACTGATAACTGTGTAGTATGAGGGTATACTTGAGCAGATATTAAGTTTTTAAGGTTGACCTTTATTCTACAATATTTGGTAAATTTTATAGGTCTTGCCAGCTTTACGAAAATTGTAGACTTCCCCAGGACATAAAATGTCAGGTAATGTTGTTTACATTCATGATTGACTTTTTTGCATTGCATGGTGGTGATGTTATTGGGCTTTTATGGATGCACAATTTCCCACCTATTCTAGTATCTGCCATCTCCTAGAAATTGTGATAGAAAATTCTGAATGGTAGGGCTAAAGATGTCAGTTCTTTGGCATTCAGCTGCCAAATCCTTCCAGACAATCTCTGAAGATAAATTGTCTTTAGTGGAAACTGTGGAGTTATGGTGTGTACAGAAAGAATGGTTTATGAAAAGTATAGTGCTGACTTCACAGCTAAGCAGATAAGGACAGTGATAAAAAACATTTGAGTGATTACAATATATTTATGGTTAGTTTATTCATAGGGGCACGCATTTCATAGCTTCTTTTGTTGATCTGCACCACTATAATTAGCATAGATGTCCACAGGGAAGGTCAGATCTTTCAACAACCAAGAGGACCTGTTTTTTTATTTACTGAGACTACAAGACATTACTGAGTAATATAAATGTACAACAGAGCAATACATGCCAAAAGAAATTTGTAATAGTACAGCCTTGTTTTCCTTGAAAAAAAAAATCAATATAAAAAAAAATAATTGGCAGGTTCTAATTGAGTTATTTTATTTACACCATTTCTTACTAATACATTTGCAAAAATCTAGTAATATTTTGAGATTAGGTCATTCTATATTGAATTTATCTTGTTCTCACCATTGCAGTTGCCACAGAAAGCGTTTCTTTATACATCAGTATTTTTATCAGTGAACCACATTAAAAACAAAGATGTATAAATGTAGACCATCAATGAATTGCACAATGAATAAATAATAAACTACAGCTAAGAAGCAGTGATTTTGTATAAATATTTAAGCTAATTAACATGCAAGTTTTTTACGCAATGAACTTTATATAGCCTTACAGATTTTTAAAAATGTAGGGGTTTATATTTGTAAAATGTGCTAACAGGAATTTTTTCTTGGCAAGTAACAACTAGTCAGCCAAATAAAACAATGATCCTAAATAGTTGCTTTATATAGAAAAAACAAATAAATGTCCTTGTTAAACTGACAATTTGCTAGTTTAGTAACTGGGGTTATTTTTTGAGTATGTAAAGAATGTCTACTTAGCATGATAAAAAAGGGAAGTAGTGTTTGTCTTAACTATTTCCTCACCTTTTTTCCTATTTGTCAAGGCTGCATTCTTGGTTTGAGGCCCCAGGACTGGGGCCTGTAACTAAACAGTGTTGCCACTCTGCATGTTGATTGCGTACCTGTTGGCCACACTGACCTAACTTTGTTATAAACTGGAGTTATCACTGAAAAGGAGGAAGAGAAATCCTCCAGTTTGTCACTAAACCTCTTCAGAAGAGAGTTGTAGTGATGATTCTGTATGCTAACCTGTTAAGCTATCAGAGCCTAACCATCAAATTTTGGAATATTCCACTTTGTAATTTTTTTTATCTCATCACATTAGTGTTTAAGCAGGTAAACTGATTTTAGTTTTGGAACTAACAAAAACAAATCATATTTTGGGCATTAACAAGACAATATGACCACACTGTAAAGGATGCATCCTCTTTAAACAAAAAAATTACAAACAAAACATGGAGGCCATTACAATCCACTATATAAATCAAATGAGCAACCATCATATACCAAAATGACTAATACAAGATATGATGAGAAACTCCAAAAGAAAAACGATATATTATTAAGTTGACACTAAGGTCCAGCACTTTACTTCTTTATCTGCATAAAGTACATATGTAATGTACCCTTGGAATGAGGCATTACTAGGACAAAGACCCCTTTACCTTCATTCTGGGTTGAAACACTAAAGATTCTTAAACCCAGGGACTTAATCAAAACTCACTTAATGGAGGCACAAGATCACTTGGTGTTTCTACAGCATTGGGTCTATTTATTGTGAGGAGTGTTAACTCACATAATCCCAACCCTAAACTTTTTTTCCCTGGACACATTAGGCTCTCAAACACAGCATCACTTTATTTACTAATCTAATGGAAAACTTCTCTACTCTTTTAATTTAATCACATTCTATAGTGGTTTTAGTGCTGTAGTCATATCTTCTAGTTTGCTTACATGCATATTCATGAACAGACATAACATTGGTATACCAGCATTCATTTATGTGTATTTCTATTTCTGCCCTCATAAATTACTATAAACAATAAAGGAAAATGTTCTAGCTCACTTTAAGGAAGAGTCAAATAAAAAATTATGTATTTTGCTTAATTCAACATTTTTGTAAACAAGTCTAAGTATTAATTTCAAATAAAGTGATTTCTTATCTTTGCTTTTTTTTAGTGAACTGTAACGAAATGGTAGCACAGAACAATCAAACAGTAGTAACTGAATTTATCATTTTGGGTTTCCCCAGCTTAACAAGGATCTACCCTTTGATGTTTCTACTTTTCTTACTTATCTACATCTTTACTGTTACAGGGAACATTACCATATTCATAACTGTACTGAGAAACTACAATTTGCAAATACCTATGTTTTATTTCCTAAACCACCTGTCTGCTATGGAAATCTGGTACACTTCAGTTATTGTCCCAAAAATGTTGTCCAGCTTCGTAACAAGTAATAAAAGTATTTCTTTTAATAATTGCATGATTCAATTGTATCTATTTAGCTCTCTTGGAGCATCCGAGTGTTATCTACTTACTGCTATGGCTTATGATCGGTACCTTGCTATTTGCCAGCCTCTGCATTATGTTTCCAAAATGACCAACTCAACTTCACACCAGTTGGCCTCTGGGTCTTGGATTGGAGGCTTCATTTCGCCAATCCTTCCTGTTGTATTAATATCTCAACTTGTCTTTTGTGGTCCTAACCAAGTGAATTACTTCTATTGTGATGCTCAACCTCTTCTTAAACTGTCCTGCAGCAGTACCCAGTTCACAGAGACAGCAATTTCAACATTGGCAAGTGGACTTATATTTACCTCCTTCCTCCTAACTCTTCTCTCTTATATCTTTATCATTTCCACCATTTTACAGATCCCAACAGCCAATGGAAGAAAGAAAGCTTTCTCCACATGTGGTTCTCACTTAAGTGTTGTCGTTATTTACTATGGTACCATAACAGCCATGTACATGCAACCAATGTCCCGATTTTCCTTAGATATCAACAAAGTGTTATCTTTACTTTATACAGTTGTAACGCCTATGCTCAATCCAATTATATATAGTTTAAGGAACCAGGAGATAAAGAATTCCCTAAGAAAATTCCTTGAAGAAGTAAAAAACAGAAAGAATAAAGATAAATAAACAAATTGTCAATTTACATGTTTTTTTTACCAAACATACATTCTTCAGTTCTGGTAGCCTAAATGCTTAAAATTGCCTTTTATTTTGATCAGTCATATGCCAGCTGCAAGTTGGTATGTAATATGACTGCTCTGAAACACGAAGGACTAGAAAAATATATTAGGATTGGTCTACAAAATGGTCAGAACAGATTTTACTATAGTTGTTATGTTCATTAGTGATTCACAAACAATATTTTTTACATAACATTTTCTCTTAAATGACCTCATACTTTCCGGGCTCCCTACATCGTACCTATAAATCTAAGCGTTCCTTTGCTGATTTGTGCCAAAAAAAGTCCCTGTATCTCCATCACATGATCAGCACTACAACGAACCTCGATTTCCTCAGAGTATTTATCCCCAATATGCAGCGCCCTGCAAATCCAATTTCTTACTTATCACAACAGCTTCTGAGGGTATGGTTAGTGTATCCCATCCCTTGAAGCCTATAAATCTGGCTATAGAGTTTTGGTTATTAACACTTGTAGAAGCATTCATGTTTTAGTTATACAAGAAGTTGCATGGAAGCACATTACACGCTGCAGATAGTACCAGTGCCCAAACTATAGAACCTAGACAAGGTTTATTTTTTGGTATTTTTTACTCCCAAGACTGTTGGTTTAAACTAAATGACAAGAAAAAAGAGATCCAAAATAAAAAAAATGACACAGATGGAGAAAGAAAAGAACACTAACCTAATAAATCCTAATAGTTAATAAGAAAATAAATCTGTATGTAAGATTGTCAAATGAAAAAGGTACAAACCACACAAACACTAATAAATTCCCTCTAATACTGTATCTTGCAAAATTTCAATTGTTTAATTTGTTCTGGTTGAAATTTCTGCACTCATCCCTACCCACACAGCAAAGGATTTAACCTTCCACTCTACAATAAATCATTTTCCAATTCTCTCATTTGGGCTTGATACAGTAATTGACACAAATTTAGGCATTGTACAATATTCAGGCCTTGCTCTAATAGATGCCATGCTTTTCGTTAACAAATCAAAAATTCCTGGGTTTTGAATCACTATTTATTTTTACATTTAAAATTTTAATAAACAAAAGATAAAAATTATCAATTGAACATTTTGCTAAAGAGTATAGGTAATTTAAAAAATAAGGCATTTTTGGTAGTTAGGTCCAGGGCAAAAGTGAGCAAAATTAATAAATTTGGTCTTGCAGCAAATTGGGCCGTTCTCACTTACCAAACATGTAGGCAAGAACGGCCTTTGTAAATTCGGCTGGCGAGACCAAATTCTGGGACCTTCAAGACCAATCAGGGGAGCGAAGCTGTCAGCTACGCTCACCTGATTGCTCTTGCAGCCCTCTACTAGTTGATTGTTTTCTTGGATAGAGTACTATTAGACACATACTATAGGGCGGCAACAGCTGTCAGCTCCACTCCTCTTGATTGCTGTTGCAGCCATGTAGTATGTGTTCCTGGATAGAGTTTCTCTATCAAAGAACACAGTGTGAGTCTAGCTGGCTGCTCATGAATGAATGCAGTGTGGGAAAAATCCTCTGATTTCCGCGGCTGCATTTATTAATGGAGCCGTGAGAATCCTCCTCCCAGTGACAGATCCCCAGGCACTACAGGTCAGAATGAGGGCCCAGGGATTGATCACTGACAGGGGGATTCCTACAGCTGTATTTATGAATGCAGCCGTGGTAATCCTCCTATAGTGATTTACTGGATTTCTGAAGGTTTCAAAATTTTGCTAAAATTTTGCGGACCCATCAGAACTTTGAGGAAATTTTCACGAGAATGCCAGAGACATTCTCGCTTATCCCTAGTTAGGTCTGCTTTACCTTTTTTTGAAGAAAATACCCATCTCACTGTACCTATACCTATTGTCTGAGAAACATTTTAGAAATCAAATTAGAGGGATGTTTGTTGAAATAAACAATTACAGAATTATTTAACCTCCCTAGCAGTTCATTTCTTTCCAGTTTTATATGTCTAAAAGCAGTACATTGTTTTTCATGAAAATTTATTTTACAGTATAATATAATTGTATGAGTATAATAATGTTTGAAACACAAAATCATGTAAAAATATCAAATTGAATAAATTAAAAAATATATATATATATATATATATATAATTTTTTTTTTTAATTAAAAAAAAAACCTAATATACTCATACTAATATATATACTGTAAAATAAATGTTTATAAAAAAAAAACAATGTACTGATTTTACACATATAAATCCAATGTATTGCATTCAATACAGTTATTTTGTATTGAATGCAATACAAATGGAGTTTGAATTTCCCGCCCCGCCGGCAACGTCTGCACGCAACAACATCACCGGGAACTCCCGAGTGACTCACCGGGTGCAGAAGCCAACCGGCGGAAGAAGAAAAACGACGGGGATCACGCCGATGGATGGCGCGGGACGCCAGCGGATCAGGTAAGGCTGTATTTACTACCTCAAGTGTGACTCGGGGATTACCGCTTTCAGCAACTTTTTTCTCGGGGGTTACCGCAAGGGAGGTTAATAAACTACAAGCTGGATATCTTAACCTTCATAAAGAATGCTTGAGAGATCTGTCTACTGTTACTCCTCTAAATACAAAGTCATACTTGTTCCTAAACAGTGAGAGACACAACAAGCTTTCATTGCATATTACAACATTGTACAACAGTGTACATGATCTCAATGTCAATACCTCAGATTGCCAATTCTTGTCTTGAAAAGGTTTTTAGGTTTCTGACTTCAATATATCTTCCAAAATCTAATTAAGAGGTTGCATTGAAAGTGAATACTGTCTTTATTCATAGTTCCTATTTGTAAGGATGTCAAAGACCTGAATGTTCGTATAAGTAACAAGATTGTTATTGGAGTACAAGGTTTATTGGAGAAAGGAGACTTTTAAATAGATGATTTTGCGGTTTGTTTTTAATTCTTTGGTACATATTTTTAGGTATTTTGATAATATTCTAGGTATTATTCTTTGTTATAGATTTATATAGCTTTTTTCTCTTATGTTTGTATTTGTGTTGTTGTTCATACCTTTATGTTCATATTGGTAATCAGTCATTTGTAAAATTAATTTACTTTATTGGAATATGCAATTTCTCAGCGCACACAAAAAGTTGTGTCCTTTATTTTTTTGTTTTCTTTTTCTTTATCAGTGGCACAAAGTGGTTTTGACAAGTGGCACTATAAAAATCCCCCTTTCAAAATGTATCAACTATGTGACTAAAATATAAGCAATGTGAGCTTTGCCTTTTTATTTATTTACAGCAGTGATACAAATTGATTGTTACAGTAAGTGACACAACAAATCACATCCCCATTAACAGCAAAAGCAATACAGTTAAAGAAGTTGGCCATATATAGGCTGACCACCAGCAATAGTGCTGTTCTTAAATAATAAGGTACAATATGCTCTGGTGACAGCAGAAAGCAATGATTATGATAGCGATGACTGGTTTACAACAAAGCTCTATATACTTTTTTTACTAGCACAGGCCTTGCAGTAAGTTCTTATATCTTGCAAGATGAAAATACTAAATTCTCAGCAGAGCTATAGGTTAACAGTTCTTGATCCATATCTCTAATTATATCAGCAGCAGAACTCCTTTGATCAAATACAGATTTTTTTTTATTCTTGTTCAACCAAGTGAATAAACAATATTCTGGTTTAACCTAAATCTAAACAGAAAAAGTCTTCTTGGTAGGTGATTTTGAGTTCTGCATTTCTGGCTTACTAGGGGCATGTCATCCCTTGACATCAATATATTGATAACATACTTATGGCATGGAGTGTGTATAGGAAACAGTTTGAACAGTTTGCAGGTGATTTTATTACTACAAACACAGAAACCAAAGCACATGATTAATATGAAAAAGAAAATAAACAGATTACCTGTAGATGAGGCCTAGTATCACAGTCCCATCCTTAGGTGTAGGATGTGGTCACTAACACTTTGGGAGTAAATGAAATACAATTTTTTGAGCTAATAAAAGGAAGCCATAAAATGCATAGTCTTAGAAAGTCTATAGCCAGTGATACCCTCATTCACCTAAAATGTTTTCACCCTCCCTTACAAAATTTAGGTATATCTGTTAACCCCATTTTAGGGGAAATGTGGATTTGCTCCCAGGGCACAGATTCGTACAAGTAGGTAAGAAAATATCTATATGTTTTAGAAAATGCAAATTGGTGAGAGGAGATATGAGGGATGAATAAATCATAATGCAAAATGAGATGAAATAGAGGATCATCCCAATGTGGTTTTATGGACAAATATTTCCATTTAATCTATTAAAGTGAATTATAATAAATCCATACAATCCAAATGTGAAGAAGCTAACAGATTAAATGATCTAAAAAACCTAAAACAAAACTAAGACTGAAGCATACTGTAAGCTGCCATTTCTGAATTTATTGTAAAGAATATTAATTGCCTGGATGTATTTATTATTATTATTATTATTATTATTATTATTAATAATATTATTATTATTATTATTATTATTAAACAGGATTTATATAGCCCCAACATATTACGCAACGCTGTACATTAAAAAGAGATAAAGCTGATCTTTTGGCATCAGTGGAGTCACACAGCTAAAACAAGCATTTGACTATGTGACAAGTTGAACGCCAATTAGTTGAACACCTAAGTTAGCATAATAAGTAAATTTTTTTAGAAATCAATCAGAACACTAACCTGGCAAGCTGTATATTTTAAAGCAAGGTTAGAAATGGTCCTCTTTACCTGTATGTAGATTAAATGGCCTTCTTTCTATTTTAGGCTCAATTTGTACTTTAAACCAGCAGTTTTTTAAACAGCTACAAGTTGTGTTCAGAATAATAGCAGTGTGTTTATTATTAAACAGGATTTATATAGCGCCAACATATTACACAGCGCTGTACATTAAAAAGAGATAAAGCTGATCTTTTGGCATCAGTGGAGTCACACAGCTAAAACAAGCATTTGACTATGTGACAAGTTGAACGCCAATTAGTTGAACACCTAAGTTAGCATAATAAGTAAATTTTTTTAGAAATCAATCAGAACACTAACCTGGCAAGCTGTATATTTTAAAGCAAGGTTAGAAATGGTCCTCTTTACCTGTATGTAGATTAAATGGCCTTCTTTCTATTTTAGGCTCAATTTGTACTTTAAACCAGCAGTTTTTTAAACAGCTACAAGTTGTGTTCAGAATAATAGCAGTGTGTTTAACAAATGAATAAAGCTCAAATTCCTTATAGCTTTTATTTACATACACAAATGCATTGAAGACACTGCACATTCTATTCCAAATCAAAACCTGGGGAAGTTGTTATCAAATTTGTGTTATTTCTTTGACAGAAAGTGGAGAAAAGGAAATGTTAGGCTGTTTAAAAATGTTTCAAGATTTTGCTTTCTTTTGAATTACTGACCTAAAATGTATTTGTATAACAACTGTTTCTGAGAACTGCTGCACGTGTGTGTTGCATGGAGTCTACAAACTTCTGGCACCTGTAAACAGGTATTCCAGCCCGGGATGATTGGACAATATGATATGGACAATTCTTCTGCATTTCTTGGTTTTGCCTCAGGAACAGCATATTTGATGTCTCCACACAAGTTTTCTTTTAGATTAATGACCAAGGTTTGGGTGACCGCTTCATAATGTTAAGCTTGTTGATCTGGAACCAAGACACTGCTTGTATTTTAGTGTGTTTGGGGTTGCTGTTTTGCTGAAACACACATTTCATGGGCATTTCTTCTTTAGGATAAGGCAACATCATATCTTTAAGCATTTTGATGCATGCAAACTGATCCATGATCCCTGGTATGCAATAAATAGGCCCACACCATAGTATGGGAAACCTCACCATATGCTGATGCTTGTGCCATCATACTTCACTGTCTTCACAATGTGCTGTGGCTTAAAATCTCCCCTAGGCCCAAACCGAAATATCATGCCTTCACCAGTTTACAAAATGTTGCACCATTTCTCTTTATGCCAGTTAATGTGTTCCTTACAAACTGTAACCTTTTCTGCACATGTCTACTTTTTAATCATAGTACACTGATCTTCTGAACAATATCTAGAGCAACCCATTTTACTCAGATTTCCAAAATTCTTTGACGGATAATCTTCCATATCCATGTGTTTCAATGGCTTTAACCACCAGATGGAATGGATTTTTTACCAGATAATGTTTCAGTAAATGCCAGATTCATTGCTTAAAAATAAACCCATATGAATAAAATGTCTATTACACAGTCTAGAAAAACAGTTCACATTCTCTGCTTCCAGGGTACCTAATATTCTGATGGCAGAGGACAATTTACATTAAAATGTTTATAGTGGTCACATTTGTCTTGCTATTTCATATTTTAAAATAAACAAATGTACCGCCCTTTTTATGTCATTGTTTCTCAAGCTATATATTAAAGGGTTAATCAGAGGTATCCCCACTGAATAGAAAATTGTGATAATCTTATTGAAAACAAATGACTTTTTTTGATGAGGTCTCATATACACAAATCCAGAAGTGCTGTATAAAAGTAAAACTACAATGAGGTGAGAAGAGCATGTAGAGAAAGCCTTCTTCCTACCAGTGATTGAAGGAATATGAAGTATGGCTCTGATAATATATATATAAGATAGTATAATCATTGTGCAACATATGCAAATAACTGTACAACAGAAGATTAAATAAACAAATTCAGTTGTCTGGGTGTCAGTGCAAGCAACTTTCAGAATAGGAGCAAAGTCACAAAAGAAATGGTCCATCTCCTTTGGAGCACAGTAGGTCAGCCCTGAGATCCAGTACACTGGTATTAAATTTCCTGTAAAACTACTTACATAACATAAAACTATTATTTTGGTGCAGGTTGAAAGAGTCATAACATTATTATACCTAAGAGGTTTGCAAATAGCAAAATACCGATCAAATGCCATGGAGAGTAGGAACAAATCTTCTGTGGCACCAAAAGAGAAAAAGAAATAGAACTGTACAATGCAATCAGTGGATGATATTGTTTTAGTGTCATCTATTACGTCAGATAACATTCTTGGTAATGTAGTTGTGATATAGCATATTTCTGTCATGGAAAGATTGCAGATAAAGAAATACATAGGGGTTTGTAAATGAGTGTCAATACAAACCAAAACTAGAATAAAGAGATTGGAGAAGATGGTTACTATATAGACTGACAGGAAAAATATGAACAGAGAAAGCCTCTGGTTATGAGAATTAGGATACCCAACAAACTGAAACTCTGTTATTTGAGTTTGGTTCACCTCCATGGTTGGATATAAATACAACATCTGTGAAACACAACAGAATTGTATTGTGAAATATACATTTTTATTCATTTGTTAAATTGAAACAATTACTGTACTATAGAAGATAAAATATGTTCAGTTCATTGCAAATTTTCAGGTTCAATAAATGGTAAACCACTGTAACATTTTCACACAGATTCAAATTTTAAATATATGCAGAGAATGATGATGTGGGTGTTATTTCTTAATCAGATATATCCAATGTTTCAGGGCTGAAAGCCTACTGAATTAGTACTAAGTGTGGGACTTTCAATACTAACCAGATGAAGAAATAAATAAATTGTCTTTCAAGTGATTTAACCCTCCTAGTGGTAATGCGGAGTGTGACTCGGGGTGGATTTTAGGTGCAAAAAGGTAATCCCAAGTCACACTTGGGGTAGCTTTAATTTGAAAAAAAAAACACTTACCTTGCTCTGCCGCTGTCCTCTGGCCCCCTGTCTGTCTTCTTCCAGCTCCATCTGCAAAGTGCAGAGACTCAAGATCAACGTCCCGGTGACGTCCGTGCCGTTATGCAGACCGGCGGGTAGTTTATATAATTTTGTATTGGATTTAATACAAAATAGCTGTATTGAGTCCAATACAAAGAAATCTTCATATAATATATAGTAGGTTAGGTTGAAAAAAGACATAAGTCCATCAAGTTCAACCACTAGGGAAATAATCATATCCCAGATATAAAACCCTATAAAAGATAGTTGGTCTAGAGGAAGGCAAAAACCCCGGTACAATTTGCTTCAACAGGGGAAAAAAATCCTTCCTGATTCCATGAGGCAATCGGATGTTCCCTGGATCAACAGTCACTGTCATTTTTACTTTAAAGCCTTAATACCCAGTTATATTCTGTGCTTCTAGAAAAGCATCCAGCCTTTTCTTAAAGCAATCAATAGTAGTTGTTAAAACTACTTCTTGAGGGAGCAGATTCCACATTTTCACACACCTTACAGTGAAGAATCCCTCCTCATCCAGAGCTTAAACTTCTTTTCCTCCAGATGCAAAGAGTTCCCTCTTGTAATGAACTCAAAGTGAATAATGGGGAAGAGAGTTCTCTATATGGACCATTTATATATTTAAAAAGGGTGATCATATCCCCCCTTAAACGTCTCTTCTCAAGGGAGAATAGATTCAATACAGCTAATCTCTCCTCATAGCTGAGCTCCTCCTTTCCTTTTATTAGTTTAGTTGCCCTTCTCTGCACTCGCTCCAATTCAACAATGTCCTTTTTGTGAACTGGTGCTTAAAACTGGACTGCATATTCCAGATGTGGTCTGACCAATGCATTTAAAGGGGCAGGATAATGTCTCCATCTCTGCAGTCTATTCCTCATTATAATATATGTTACTGTACATTTTTTTCAAAGTTTATTATTAAATTTATTAACTATTTGACATAGTTTTGCCTAAGAACTATAGCTTACAATGTAAAATAAATTTCCATGCAAAAAAATTGTAACGCTTTTTGCACTGAAATTTGGAAAGAATTAGAATGCTAGGGAGGTTAAATTATCACAAACAATGAAGCATACCCTCCCAACCCTCCACCCATCTGAACACTAGGTCCTTAAGATCTTAAGATCCTGAACACTCAAAGCTTACCATTTAAACTAAGTCTAACATATAAACCAATTCCTCAACTCCTAAACATAACCTATTCTGTAAAACCATTGTTTTTCACTTAGCCCTAATACACCAACCTTACCAAAAAAAAACATTTCCATAAATGCTAAAACGTATGTCATCCTTAAGCCTTACCTTATCCAGAACCAGAGTTGTTAATGTCACAAAAGCACAGTTCTGAATCAAAATGACAGAATATTGAATTACAAACCATATCACACCTAATAGGTTCAGATAACATTTCGTAGAAAGGATATAACTTACTAAAGGTTTAATGACCTCATCAAACTACATGAAGATTTGAAAGTTTTTTATTCTGTAATTTAAGCTTTCTCTATCTGAGGTTACCCTTAATAAAATGGTTTGATACACACATACCCAACAATTAGAACTTGTATTTGGATTATAGGTATTATATTTATTTATATCAAATGCGCAATAAGAATATATAGGAATTAAAAGAAGAAAGGGTGAATATTTATTCTCTCAAGGATCTCAGTGGGATCAATTACCTAAAATAAATACATATCCCCTCTGGCTTTAGTTTTGAGGAACAAGGGATCCAAAATAATGATATGTTAATCACTACGCAATAAAATATGAATACAAATACTACATTGAAATGATATGTACATACATATACCTAATATTTATTAAATAATCAATAGTTATATACATATTATAATGTATATATCCATAACACACATATGGAATTGTCGTTGAAACTTTAAAAAATTGTTAAGCAAACTTGAGTAAGTTTTATATTTTGGATTTTTCAAAGGAGCCATATATGCTACTCTTCGATATGTAAAAATAATTAAGAAAGGAGAGGAAGGTGGCGTTTGAGGCAAAGTGAACTTATATTGTAAAAAGTGGTCACAAATTACAGAATATATATACAGAGGTGGATTAGGTCTTGATCCAATAATATCATGGGTAAGATTGGAACAATAATCTAGACAATTCGATTCCCTGACTGTATGGTAATAAAGGGTTCACTGAGTGAAGGTATAACGTTGCTTGCCCCAACGCGTTTCGCCCTTATTGGCTTCTTCAGGGGAAATGCAGAGATTGTTAATGGTTGTGCTAAATGCAGGGATTTTTTACTAGATATCAAAACAGGTTGGTGTTAAGTAGTGTTGGTCCAATAGCTCACTATTCAATTCGACTGCTATTTAAATAGGGCAAAATTATTCGGGTGAACGAACGTCAAATTCGAACTCCAAAAAAAGTCAAGGGGGGAAAATATAAGGTTATTGTTTGGGACTGTGTAAAGCTTCTACAGCCTATAAATACATTTAAAAAGACACGCCTAGACTCCCCTAGCTCTGCACAACACTGTACAAGTAAAAAAAAGAAGGCTTTTTTATGTTGCTGGCAAGGCCATTTTATGGGGCAGTAAAGGGAACATGCCTGATTTTATACAGGCCTCCGAGTAGAGGCTGAGAGTGCCCCGAGGGGTTCCTCCAGTCCAAAAATTAGCCACCAGGTTTCACTGCTCCGTTACAAGCCATACACAGGTTTCAGGGTACAGGCAGAGGTCCCTGAGGGGGATCTTTCAGTCAAAACAATAGCCAGTTATACAGCTCTGTTACAAGTTATACAAGTTACAAGTGGGGACCGCATTGTTAACTAAAATCTCGAGCTGGGTGTAGTGCATCATCAATGCCACCTAGAGGTCTGTAATACAATTTTTGTGAATGGAGCACTGACAGGCATCTACAGCTGGGTATCGGGAAGCCACCAGCAGTAAAAGCATGAGGAGGAGGAGGTAAGCCCTGAGATAGATCAAGGGCGGCATTACAGATTGTGGCCATCACCTACATGGACAGTGTAATAGCTATAGCTAGCAGTGCATTGGTAACTTGTATGTACAGCTGGGTACTGGGCAGGCAGCAGCAGTAATAGCATGGGGAGGAGGCGGTAGGCCCTGAGATGGAGTGAGGACAACATTAGTAACTGGCATCTAGAGTTGGGTACTGAGCAGACAGATGGAGTGAGGGTAAGCCTTGGGACGGATCAACGATGGCATTACAGATTGAAGCCGTCACCTACATGGACAATGTAGAAGCTGTAGCTACTGGAGACATTGCTGTGTAGGGGACTGCCTTTTCCTATCTGCTAGCTGTAACTTTGTAAAATGTGGCATAGGAAGCATTGGTAACTTGTATCTATAGCTGGGTACTGGACAGGCAGCAGCAGTAACAGCATGAGGAGGCGGCGGTAGGTCCTGTAACATAGTGTGGATGGCATTAGTAACTGGCATCCAGAGCTAGGTACTGAGCAGGCAGCAGCAGTAACAGCAGGAGGAGGAGGAGGTAAGCCCTGAAACAGATCAAGGGCGGCATAAAAGATTGAGGCCATCACCTACATGGACAGTGTAGAAGCTGGGTACTGGGCAGCCAGCAGCAGTAACAGTATGAGGTGGAGGCGGTAGGGCCTAAGACGTAGTGTGGACAACATTAGTAACTGGCATCTAGATTTGGGTACTGGGAAGGCAGCAGCAGTAACAGCAGGAGGAGGTAAGCTTTGAAACGGAGCAAGGACGGCATTAAAGACTGAGGTCATCACCTTCATGGACAGTGTAGAAACTGTAGTTAATGGAGACATTGCTGCGTAGATGACTGCATTTTCCTATCTGCTAGCTGTAACATTGTAAAATGCTGCATGGACAGCTGTGGTAACTGGCATCTACAGCTAGGTACTGGGCAGGCAGCAGCAGTAACAGTATGAGGTGAAGGCGGTAGGCCCTGAGACATGTGGTCAACATTAGTAACTGGCTTCGAGAGTTGGGTACTGGGCAGGCAGCAGCAGTAGCAGCAATGAGGAGGTGGAGGTAAGCCCTGAGACGGATCAAGGACGACATTAAAAATTGAGGCCATCACCTACACGGACAGTGTAGAAGCTGTAGCTACTGAAAACATTGTTGTGTAGGGTACTGCCTTTACCTGTCTGCTAGCTGTAACTTTGCAAAATGTGGCATGGACAGCATTGGTAACTTGTATGTACAGCTGGGTACTGGACAGGCAGCAGCAGTAATAGCAGGAGGCCCTGAGATGGAGTGTGGACGACATTAGTAAGTGGCATTTAAATTTGGGTACTGGGAAGGCAGCAGCAGTAAAAGCAGGAGGAGGAGGCGGTGGGCTCTGAGATTCAGTGTGGATGGCATTGGTAACTGGCATCTAGAGTTGGGTACTGGGCAGGCAGCAGCAGTAACAGCATGAGGAGGCAGTGGGCTCTGAGACGAAGTGTGGACAGCATTTGTAACTGGCATCTAGAGCTGGGTACTCGGCAGGCAACAGCAGTAACAGCAGGAGGAGGAGGCGTTAGGCCCTGGGATGGAGTGTGGACGACGTTAGTAACTGGCATCAAGATTTAGGTACTGGGCAGGCAGCAGTAGTAACAGCAGGAGGAGGAGGAGGTGGGCACTGAGACCAAGTGTGGACGGCATTAGTATCTGGCATCTAGGGTTGGGTACTGGGCAGGCGGCAGCATCAGCTAAAGCAGGAGAAGGAGGTGGTGGGCTTAGAGACAAAAGTGTGAATGGTATTAGTATCTTGCATCTAGAGTTGGGTACTGGGAAGGCAGATACCAAGTGCTATCAGAGTTAAATATCTGTATTGTTTGTAGAGAAATACATACACTTTTATGGCTTTGGGGATATATAGCAAAGGGGATCACAATGAATTATCTGTATTTTTTGTAGAGAAATATAGAATTTTTTATGGGTTTTAGGAGAGATACCAAGTGCTATCATAATTAAACTTCTGTATTTTTTATCGATAAATACATTTTTTTTACATTTTTATGTTTTTTGTAATAGATTGCAAGAGGTATCTTAAATTATGATACCTCTTGCAATCTATCACAAAAGCCAGAATATTTTCTATATTTATCCATAAAAAATACAAATACCGTATTTTCCGGCGTTTAAGACGACTGTGCGTATAAGACGACCCACAGCTTTTATAGTTAAAATATAGAGTTTGTTGCACTTAAAAAAACAGTAACAAAGAAAATTTTTACTTTAAAAAATAGAATTGTCTACCCTTCTATGTAAAGTAGTCGCACAGCGCCACCTAGTGGCTGATTTATAAATCACAATATTCTATAACACGCATATAAATCTATACCGCATGGCTCACAGTTTCCCCCGAAGCTCTCTGACGGCTGACTCTTGCTAACCCGAGCTCGGATCTTCTCCCCGTTCAGGGGATTGGTAAGTACCACGTCTTATACGCCGGAAAATACGGTATTTCATTCTGATAGGACTTAGTATCTATCCAAAAACCCATAAAATGTTCTGTATTACTATAAAAAAATAAAGATATTTCATTCTAATCCCACTTGCTATCTATCAAAATAGCCATAAAAATTTCCGTATTTATCTATAAAAAATACAGATATTTCATTCTGATCCCACTTGCTATCTATCAAAAAAGCCAGAAAAATTTCTTTATTTCTCTAAAGAAAATACAGATATTTCATTCTAATACCACTTGCTATCGATCAAAAAAGCTGTAACATGTTCTGTAAATCTCTCCAAAAAATACAGATATTTAATTATGATGCCTTATGCAATCTATCAAAAAAAACATAAAAATGTCCGTATTTATCTATAAAAATACAAATATTTAATTCTGATCCCACTTGCTGTCTATCAAAAAAGCCAGAAAAATTTATTTATTTCGCTATAGAAAATACAAATATTTCATTCTGATACCACTTGCTAGCTATCAAAAAAGACGTAAAATGTTCTGTATTTCTCTCCAAAAAAATACAGATATTTAATTATGATGCCTATTGCAATCTATCAAAAAAAAACACAAAAATGTCTGTATTTATCTAAAAAATACAGATATTTAATTCTGATGCCACTTGCTATCTATCAAAAAAATCCATAAAAAATGTTTTATTTCTCTAAAGAAAATACAGATATGTCATTCTGATACCACTCGCTATCTATCAAAAAATCCAGAAAAAAAATCTGTCTTTCTGTAAAAAAATACAGATATTTCATTCTTATAACATTTGCGCTCTATCAAAAAATCCTGAACTAATTCTGTATTCCTGTTTAAAAAAATAGATATTTCATTCTTTTACCACTTGCTATCTATTAAAAAAGCCATGAAAATTTCTCTATTTTTCTTCAAAAAGTACAGATATTTAATCATGATACCTCTTGCAGTCTATCACAGAAACCAGAACATTTTCTGTATTTCTCTATAAAAAATACAGATATTTCATTCTGATCCCACTTGCTATGTATCAAAAAAATCCAGAAAAAATTCTGTATTCCTGTAAAAAAATAAAGATATTTCATTCTGTAACCACTTACTATATATTAAAAAATCCAGAAAAATTTCTGTATTTCTGTAAAAAAAAAAAAAAATACAGATATTTCATTCTGATACCTCCTGCAATCTAATACAAAAACCAGAATAAAATCTGTAGTTATCTATAAAAAAAATACAGATATTTCATTCTGATACCACTTGCTATCAAAAAATCCAGAAACTTTTTTGTATTTCTGTAAAAAAAAAAATACAGTTATTTCATTCTGATTCCGCTTGCCATCTATCAAAAAAGCCATGAAAATTTCTGTATTTCTCGCCTAAAAATACAAATATTTAATTATGATACCTTCGGCAATCTATCACAAAAACAGAAAAAATTTTGTATTTCTCTATAAAAAAAAGGGATATTTGATTCTGACCCCATTTGCTATCAAAAAATCTTTATATCAAAAAATCCAGAAAAATGTATTTCTGTAAAAAAAATACTGATATTTAATTCTGGTACCACCTGCTATCAAAAAATCCAGAATAAGTTCTGTATTTCTGTAAAAAAAAATATACAGATATTTAATTCTGATACATCTTGCAATCTATCACAAAAACCAGAAAAAATCTGTATTTATCTATAAAAAATACAGATAGTTCATTTTTATACCACTTGCTATCAAAAAGCCATGAAAATTTTTGTATTTCTCTCAAAAAAAATACAAATATTTAATACCTTCGGCATCACAAAAAACAGAAACATTTCTGTATTTCTCTATAAAAAATACAGGTATTTCATTCTGATCGCACTTGCTATCAAAAAATTCAGAAAAATTTCAGTATTTCTGTAAAAAACAGATATTTCATTCTGATAACATTTGCTCTCTATCAAAAAATCCTGAAAAAAACTCTGTATTCCTGTTAAAAAAAATAGATATTTCATTCTGAAAACACTTGCTATCAAAAAGGCCATGAAAATTTCTCTATTTCTCTCCAAAAAATACAGATATTTAATCATGATACCTCTTGCAATCTATCTCAAAAACCAGAAATTTTTCTGTATTTCTCTATAAAAAATACAGATATTTCATTCTGATCCCACTTGCTATCTATCAAAAAATCCAGAAAAATTTCTGTATTCCTGTAAAAAAATACAGATATTTCATTCTGATACCACTTGCTATATATGAAAAAACCCAGAAAAGTTTCTGTATTTCTGTAAAAAAAAAAAAATGGGTATTTAATTCTCATACCACTTGCTATCAAAAAAATCCTGAAAATTTCTGTAAAAAAAAATACAGATATTTCATTGTGATCCCACTTGCTATCAAAAAAGCCATGAAAATGTCTGCATTTCTCTCCAAAAAAATACAAATATTTAATTGTGATACCTTCTGCAATCAAACACAGAAAACAGAAAATTTCTGTATTTCTCTATAAAAAATACAGATATTTCATTCTGATCCCACTTGTTATCAAAAAATCCAGAAAATTTTCTGTATTTCTGTAAAAAAAATACAGATATTTCATTCTGATAGCACTTGCTATCAAAAAATCCTAAAAAAAAATTGTATTTCTGTAAAAACAATACAGATATTTCATTGTGATCCCACTTGCTATCAAAAAAGCCATGAAAATGTCTGTATTTCTCTCCAAAAAAATACAAATATTTATTTATGATACCTTCTGCAATCAATCACAGAAAACTGAAAATTTCTGTATTTCTCTATAAAAAATACAGATATTTCATTCTGATCCCACTTGGTATCATAAAACCCAGAAAAAATTTCTATATTTCTATATTTCTATATAAAAAACAGAAACAAATCTATATTTATCTATAAAACATACAGATATTTCATTCTGATACCACTTGCTATCTATAAAAAAAATCCAGAATATTTTCTGTATTTATGTACACAAAATACAGATATTTAATTCTGATCCCACTTGCTTTCTATCAAAAAAGCTATAAAAATTTCTGTATTTCTCTACAAAAAATACAGATATTTAATTATGATACCTCTTGCAATCTATCACAAAAAACAGAAACATTTCTGTATTTCTCTAAAAAATTAAAGATATTTCATTCTGATCCCACTTGCTATCAAAAAAGCCATAAAAAATTCTGTATCTCTCTACACAAAATACAGATATTTAATTATGATACCTCTTGTAATAGATACCTATCTATTACAAAAACCAGAAAAAAAATCTGTATTTATTTAAAAAAAATACAGATATTTCATTCTGATCCCACTTGCTATCTATAGAAAAGGCAGTATAAAGTCTGTATTTCTTTTAAAAAAAATACAGATATTTAATTCTGATACCACTTGCTATCAAAAAATCTATAAAAATTTCTATATTCCTGTAAAAAAATACAGATATTTCATTCTCATACCACTTGCTATCTATCAAAAAGTTCTGAAAAATGTCTGTATTTCTCTCCAAAAAATACAAATATTTAATTGTGATACCTTCTGCAATCACAGAAAACAGAAAAATTTCCCTATTTCTGTAAAAAAAAATACAGATATTTCATTCTGATCCCACTTGCTATCTATAAAAAAAGGCAGAAAAATTTCTGTATTTCTCTCTAAAAATACATATCTTTAGTGTTTAGTGTACAGTGTAGAGGTAGAAGGCCACGAGGGGGAGGAGTAGAAGGAGATACAGAAAGCTGCGAAAGTGCACTTCCCATCAAGGTGTCAGCAGGCCGTGCAGCATTTGACGACTAATCAGTTCAATCTGCAGAGTGGGTGTTGAAGTCATTGCCGATCCAAGCCTTATTCATTTTAATAAAAGTGATTTGGTCGATATTTTCTGCGGAGAGAAAAATCCGCCTGTCACTCACTACGTGTCAAGGATTATGGGGAGGGGGGAAGGTTCACCGGAATAAACACATAAGGATAAGGACAAGGAACTAGGCCTTCAAACGGCTAGGGAGAAGGAAACGCTCACACCCTACGGTCACCCTAACCTAGCCCTGACTCCTATCAGTATGAATATTCCCTGAAGGTGGGAATATTCATACACTGGAACCTAGGCCCTAGTTGCTGGGCTTGGCTTGAGACCACTGGTTCCTTCCCTGATGAAAGAACCAGCGTCTCCCTGAGGCCTAGTAACAACAATAGAACAACAAAACACCAAAAGCAGTTCAACCTATCTTAAATAGCAAATAGAGGAGCAAGGAACCCTGAAGAGGACAACACACCAGCTCTTCACATCCCCCAGAAGTGAATCTCAACCGCATAGCATGAAGTGTGAGGATCAGACTAAATGGAGGAGCAGTAATGAGCACTAGCTGCAGTTGATACAAGGGGTGTGGTCATTACAAACAACAACACAGAAACAAGTAAAAACAAAGAGATAACAGATAACCTCACGTGCAGCTAGTCTTACAGATCTTCTAACCTCAGTCCGGAAGGGACCGTGACAATACGCCCCCAACTGCACTGAATGCTCTTTCAGATAACACACTTGCGGCTGGGCAGGCAAGGATCTGAATGGCATGTTTTGCCAGCTCCCACCACTGCTCAAAGCTTGGATACCCAGTAACCCAGTGGGTCCTGGCTTTGCAGGTTGAAGATGTCCCATGTAGAGCTCAGGTATTCCTGCACCATGACTGAGTAGCGCTGCTGAGTGTCATTGGCAATTGCTGCACGACTGGCGGCTTGCTCGCACACGTGAAGGGCTACGCACATGTCACATCGGTCCTTACTTAGTGTTAACTGCCGCCTGCAGTGGAGAGGTCGCTTCCACCCTCACATTGTGGGGCAAAAGAGCAGGTGCCCAGCATCTTTTAGGAAGATGTTGTCCCCTATAGTATCTGACATCTATTGGGCCCCCCTATTGCAACACTCCTACAATATATCTTGGAAAGGAACATATTCACCTTCGACAACACCATCTATTTACAAATACAAGGGGTCGCAATGGTGACGAAGTGTGTTCCAACATACACAAATCTTTACTTGGGCGAATAGAAAAAGGAGCTGTTTAGCACCATCAGAGGAAGACCCTTCCAACTAAACACCTCTTTTGGAAACGATACATCGAAAATGTATTACTTCTCTGGACTTGTTCTTTGGACTCTTCAAATCATTCTGCAATTACATTCAACATAATAACTATAACTTGAAGTTTACCATTGAACACAGCCATGAACGTATTACGTTCTTGGACCTTTACATCACAATCGACACAATCGAAGCTAAGAAACTTCAAACTAGACTACTTCAACTGGGTTACCCAAAAAAACTTCTTAAGCCGAAAACCACACCAGACAGGAATTATTATTCAAAAACCGCCAGTGCAACTTAGATTCTCATCCATGTATACGGTTTATCATCAAATTCAATCAACAACATTCCAAAATAAGAGACATGTGCCAAAAACATTGGCACCTTTTACTCTCAGATCTGAATATCAAAACATTTCTAGGAGACACACCACAAATCGTTTATCTAAGACCGCCATCGTTACGAGACCAAGTCACAACAAGCCATTTCTAATCTAGTCACACTTCAAATCCATCCACCAAAGGCACTTTCAGATGTGGTAGTTGCTCACAGTGCCCCTGGATCTATGAACCCTTCTGTTTACGTCTTCCAAATGGCACCATCCATCGCCCCAAACACTTTAATGACTGCAACACAGTAGGTGTGATATATTTAAATACTTGTATTTGCGGCAGCTTCTATATAGGAAAAACTAAATGACCCTTCAAGAAAAGAATTTATGAACATGTATACACCATAACCAACAGAAAAAAAATAACACCCATCAGCTACCATGTGGCCACCTGCCACAACTACAACCTTAAAGTGATTACATTTTTTAGTCTCAAGCATATACCCACCAAACAAGAGGTTGCGTTATAGACACCAAATTATTACAATGTGAGTGCAAACGGATAGAGACCTTACGAACGACATAAACACCAGGATTTTTAAACGATGTTCTGACCTTCAAACCATTTCTACAGGGACCCTGAGTTAATAATTACTGTTTTCCTTGAATCAGAATGATCACCTACCCTTGTTTAACTACCACAAACACCCCAAGTATTTTCTTTTCTTTCTCTTCTACCCCTTGCCCAAAATTTTTGGTTGTTAATATTAGTTGCATATTATATGTACCCTACTTTGTATGTATATTCTATGTACCATGTACCATATTATTGTTCTAAGACAACTGAACAAATATATTTGAATATCATTTTATTCTATGCACCATGCACTATAATATTGCTCTAAAATAATTGAACTAATATAATTTAATTAACCTCCCTAGAGGTTCATTTCTTTCCGGTTTTATTTGTCTACAAGCAGTACATTGTTTTTCATGAAAATTTATTTTACAGTATATTATAATAGTATGAGTATAATAAAGTTTGAAACACAAAATCATGTAAAAATAATAAATTGAATAAATTTAAAAATATATATTTTTTTAAATTTTTTTTAATGTTTTAAAACTTAAAAAATATATATATATTATACTCATGCTATTTTATTATACTGTAAAATAAATGTTCTTGAAAACAATGTACGGCTTTTACACATATAAATCCAATGTATTGCATTCAATACAGTTATTTTGTATTGAATGCAATACAAATGGATTTTGAATTTCCCGCCCCGCCTCACCGGCAACGTACACACGCACCAACATCACCAGGAACAGCACGGGACGCCGGCGGATCAGGTAAGGCTGTATTTACTATTACTTCCCATAGGTTTACCTACCCCGAGTGTGACTCGAGGTTACCGCTTTCAGCAACTTTTTTCTACCCCGGCTTAGACTCGGAGTTACCAATAGGAAGGTTAAGGCATTTGCCATTCATGGGTCTCAAGATTATTGCAACCCACCACCTATGGGCTTGGCAATAGATTATTTTATGGTATTTTTCCCAATATAATCTAAATTAACAATGATTAACAAGCAATAAGTACCATAATACTAACATTTTCATAACCAAAACTAATGGTTTATTGAGTTGTAAATGTCTTTAAAATGTGTGATACAAGCTTTGAGCTGTATATTCCCCTCGATATTACCATATTATGCTTTTTGTTATATGATCTATATAACTGATTCTGCAATGAATACCTCAAATAATAGGAACTACATCAATAAGACAGTTTCCATGTAACATAACCCCCATTTTAATTTTAATATTATTACTAATGATGACATTTACATTGCACATCCACATACTTGAACATAGCACAATACTTTACATTTACCTAATATCAGAACCCCACTTTAACTGTACCATCTAGTAGGGGGCAAAGCTGTATCAGGAGGGGTGCCTATTGCCCATATAGCATGCGGCCTTTAGCCCTGTATGCTAGTCGGCTTTTTGCCCTCCGTTTGGCTCACAATCTTGTACCTCCCCACTGAAAGCAAAAGTTTACATTAAAGTAAGGGCGGATGTGACACATGTGAGGCCCTCCACGCGCGCCCTCTAGCCTATCTTACCTAATACTATTTATACACACTAGAAACGTTCCAGCTTTCATTTTCCTGCACACCAGCTCCTCCATGCTGCAGAACTCTGCATGACACTCCAACATGGAGAAAAAATCCAACTTAGAAGGTAATGCATCTTTACTTATGAGCACATATCCACAGTTTTCAATGTTATCCTTTTGCATTAAAATCACATGATACCCCTTCTATGCAATCACCTAAAAAAAACTCAAATCTTAATATGACCTTGATATATACCCGCCCAGATCCCAGAATGTACTACATTATTATATCTTACTAATGTCTTTTTACTTAATGATACATCAACCTTCTTGATCCAGGAAGACTACCTTCAACCTTTCACATCATTCATTTACCATCCCTGATACTTTTTCTGGGGTCACACAACTAACAGTGAGTAAAATACCTAATATACCTTTCTCTGTAGTTCATGCTTTTGAACCTGACATAATGCTCTTGTTCATTTATTTCAATAATACCTAGATAACTTTATAATAATTCCTATATGTATTCATACTTATATTATATATCATACGTATATTATGTGATTTTGAGCCAAACTACTATTTTGCTGTGTTGATTTTTCGAACATTGAACCCTTTTTTGTTTATTTATTATAATATATATATATATATATATATTCATACACTGGTACTCAAACATCATACTTAACACCAACCTGTGTTGATATCTGGTATAGATATTTATTATAATATATATGTGCTCTCTGCATTTAGCACAACCATTATTGATCTCTGCACATCCCCCTGAAGAAGCCGATCAGAGTGAAACGCGTCTGAGTGAACCCTTTATTACCATACAGTCAGGGAATCAAATTGTCTAGATTACTGGTCCAATCTTACCCATGATATTAATGGGCAAAGACCTAATCTACTTCTGTATATATATTCTGTAATTATTTGTGACCACTTTTTACAATGTAAGTTCACTTTGCCTCAGACCCCAGCTTCCTCTCCTTTCTTATTAATATTTACAAATTCAAAATATGGGGTGGCATTCATTTTACTTGACCAGTTGCTATTGCTTCACCACCTCCACTTTTTTGCTACTCTTTTATACCATATTATGGCAAGAACCACTCAACTAGTAAAGTAAATTTAAGAGAAATGACAATCTATTTTACTTTTAAGACATGAAGGTCAGGTATTCTGAAACATTTTATGAATTTTGAATGTACCCTCAAGTGCAGTCATGGAAATCATTAAAACTATAATGAAACTGCCTATTAGAGAACTGCCCCAGGAAAAGAAGACCAAGAGTTACCTCTTCTGCCGAGGATAAGACCATTCCCACAGTAATGTATGGAGGAGGAATATAGCATATAGTAGCAATGGCACTCCTATTAGTGGACAACACCAGATACTCCAACTGTACCATTTTGACCGTTTAATACTGATTTTTTTTATAATCCCTGTACTGGCTGGGAGCCACTGTACCAGTATATACCAGTTTTTCCATTGTCAGACAGTTTTGCTGGCCAATCAGCATGTATTTGCGAATGTTGCATGTTGATTGTCCAGGCCACCAAGAAGTGCCAAGAGATTACACATATACTCTCTGATTGGCTACCTGGTGTCTGGCTGGCAGATGTAGCACTGTGAGTGGTTTTTGCAATCGTCTGCATGTGGACAGCTATAGAAAGTCAAGGAGGCTGCCGACAGTGGCGATAGGAGGAGCAGAACAGTTCGAGAAACCATATGAGTGTGAAGGGACCCTTAGTGCCCTAATTATGTGAGCTCAAGAATGAAGAGTGGAAGGTCTATTCTACCAGGAGGCCAACTTTGACTGGGTTCCCTTGCTGCACTAGAATTCTGGTATTCTGGTAATCCTGATACCTAAAGGGCTGCATACAGCAATATGTAATATTGTAATATGTAATATGTAATATGCCAGGCCCTATATGTAACAAAACTTTAAAAGTATTTAACCTTAATGTAAAAATAAAAGCAGGTAAAAGATTACACTGGAGACCAGACCCTAGAGTTCAAAATATGTTAGTGTCAGGGCCACCAAAAAGGCCCCAGCACTACCTCGTAGGATCCACCAATAACCCCCAGACCACAGAAACACCCCCTATACATCCTACAACAATTTGTAATAACAATAACAAAACCTTTTTTTTTTATTTGTAGCATGCTCATAAGTACAGGTCTGATTATAAGGAAAGTGATTCTGCACACAGTAAAACATCTGTTTTTTTATATCTAAAAGCGGTACATTGTTTTTCATGAAAATTTATCTTACAGTATACTAGAACAGTATAAGTATAAAAAAGTTTGAAACACAAAATCATGTAAAAATAAAATAAATTATTTTTTTTAAAAATTAATTTTTAAAAAAAAAATTTTAATTAAAAAAAAAATATATATATTACACTCATACTATTATATTATACTGTAAAATAAATGTTCATGAAATAAAATGTACTGCTTTTACACATAGAAAACCAATGTATTGCATTCAATACAGTTCTTTTGTATTGAATTCAATACAACCAGATTTGAATTTCCTGCCCCGCCGGCAACATACACATGCACCTACGTCACTGGGAGCACCTGAGGAAGGAATGAATAGACGGACATGGCAGGGAAGAACGACGCGGGCAGATCTGTAGGCGCTGTATTTACAATTCTTTTCCATGGGTTTAGCTACCCTAAGTGTGACTCAGGGTTACCGCTTTCAGCATCTTTTTCCTACCCCGAGTCAGATTTAGAGTTACTGCTGGGAAGGTTAAACAAGTTCTTAACGTAGATGCCCGAAAACCATAAATTTAATAATAAACTTTGCCATGATTTTGTGTTTAAAACTTTATATTGTTTGAAACACAAAATCATGGCAAATTTTATTATTACATTTATTTTTTTTAAATGTATTTAGGTTATTATTTTGCCATGATTTTGTGTTTCAAACTTTATTCTAATCATACTATTATATTAAACTGTAAAATACATTTCCAAGAAAGAAAATGTACTACTATTAGACATATAACTCAGAAATTACAGAAACACAAAAATTAACCACCCAGGAGGTTAAACGTTACAGACAAATTTGAAAAAATAAAAATTGAATGCATACAAGGAGTACATTTAGGACACTGCTATAGTGTACCTATTCATATTGCTGGTTATACAGTGATCCCACATATTGTAGTGTGTTTTTGTTTTAGGAAGTTTATATTAATTTGAGGGCCATGTTGGGGTGAACTTCATGATACAATATTAACAGTGGTGCTTGAAAGTTTGTAAACCATTCAAATATTTTTTAAGACACCTCTTTTGTTGATACACATTTTTGTATGTGTGCACAGACTTTGCTGGATTCCCATTCTTTAAATAATACAGGGTCTCTCACACATGAATGTCATCCAAATGACTGAAAACACCAGACTCTGATTTCACCTTCACATTGAAGTATATAATAATCCTAAGGATTCACTTACTTTTGCCACACACAGATATGTTATTGGATATTTCTTTAAAAATAAATACATGACCAAATATAATATTTTTGTTTCATTTTTTTTTACCAGCAACAGCTGTATGCACCAACGTCTCCGAGAACTCCTGGGGAATGTCAGCACACTCGCTGGGGAACAGATCAAGGAAGAGGACATGGCCAGAGGATGGCAGGATACTGGAGGGCACCGGGGGACACCGATGGGACCAGGTATGTGTTTATTTTTTTACTTTTTTAATTACCTTTCAGTTTGTTTTTTTCACCACGAGTGACAATAAGGCTTACCGCTGGGAAGGTTAATGATGGAGGAATTTCCAGTAACCTCACATAGGCCCTGATTTATTATTGCTCTACAAGACTGGAAAAGATAAATTATCATGTGATCCTGGGCGATCCATAAACCCTGGAATGGATAATCATTTGCTATTATTTTGATATTTACAAACTTATTGAGTGCCTTGTCTACAAAAGACTCACCGATAACTTGAGCACCAACTCTCTCCTTGACCCTCTCCAGTCTGGTTTTTGAGCTGCCCATTCCACTGAAACAGCCCAGACTAAAGTGGCCAGTGACCTCGTCAGAGCTAAGTCTCAAGGCAACTTTTCCCTGCTCCTTCTCCTTGATCTTTCCACTGCTTTTGACACTGTTGATCACCCCCTTCTAATACAAATCATGCGCTCCATTGGTATCATTGACACTGCTCTCTCTTGGTTTGCTTCCTACCTGTCTGGTCGAACCTTTCAAGTTTCTTTCAATGGTAACTCCTCCTCTCCAACTCCTCTCCTCCATGCTGGTGTTCCCCAAGGGTCAGTCCTTGGACTGGTTCTCTTTTCTCTGTACACCTCCTCTCTCGGTAGTCTCATATCCTCCTTTGGTTTGCAGTACGTCTGTATGCTGATGGCACTCAAATCTATCTGTCCACCCCTGACTTGTCTCCCTCAGTCCTGGATAAGGTCTCATGCTGCCTGTCAGCCATCTCATCATGGATGTCTGACAGATTGCTCCTACTTTCTGCTCATTTAAAAGAGCACTCAAACCCTTTTTTTTCAAATTTGCCTACTCTTCTTCCTCTGTCTTTTGAAACCCTCACTACTTCCAACCACCACATATCTCCTTCCTATTGTATGTTACTTCCACCACCTCCTAGATTTTAAGCATTTTGGGGCAGGGTTCTCTCCTCCTGTGTCCCTCTTTGTATTCTTCTGTCATTTGCAACCCCTATTTAATGTACAGCGCTGTGTAATATGTTGGCGCTATATAAATCCAGTTTGATAATAATAATATAATAATCATAATTATTTGGCAAATGTTTTCAATCCTAGACCAGGTCCATTCTGGGTTTGCTGGATCAACCAGGTTCATCCATGATAGTTTATCTTTATCTCTTCAGGCTTAGAGAGCTTTGATAGATCAGGCCCATAAAGTGGACCTAAAATCAAATATTATATTTAGGTAATCAACAATCATTGTATTTGGCTCACACAGAGCCAAAGCAAACAGGTTTAAGTGTAAAGAAAGAGGATGGGACTGGTGGGATCGAAATGGATCCCACACTAACTAACAGGTAAGTAGTATAGCTGTATGTAGGAACATTTTAGAACAAAATGGGGCCCTTGATAACTTAGTATTAGGTCTATTTTAACACGTAAAGCCATTACAATAAGTTTCATGTACTATTCACGTGTTTATTATTTCTCAGTAATTTCATATTCAGTATAATCTCCTGAACTTCTTTGTTCCGCAGACAGTATATTATTGGATTCAGTAATGGTGTTATCACTGTGTAGACAACAGATACAAGTTTGTTTGAATCTACAGAACTGGCCCTGCTTGGTCTGGCATACATGAATAGAGTGGCCCCATAAAATATCATCACCACAAGTAAATGGGAAGCACAAGTGGAGAATGCCTTCTTGCGACCAGCAGAGTTTGGAATAGATATAATGGTGACCAAAATACGGCTGTAAGATATACATGTTAGCAGCAATGGGGCTAGAAGAATTAACAAGGCAAGTATGAAGTCAACAAGCTCGGCCAACCTCCTGTCTGTGCAGGCAAGATTAAGAATGGGAGATATGTCACAGTAAAAGTGATTTATAACATCCGAGTGACAAAAAGTTACACGGGAAATGTAGAAAGTTTTAATCAATGATATAATGAAGCCTGTAAACCAGGAGCCCAGGGCAAGGAAGATACAACAATTCCAGTTCATTGTAGTAACATAATGCAAGGGATTACAAATCGCCACATAACGGTCAAAAGCCATAACAGTCAGCAAAACACACTCTGTACAAACCAAAGCAATGAAAAAATAGAGTTGTGTAATACAGACAGCAACTAAAATTTTCTTAGTATTAGAAACAAATATTTCAAGAAGTTTGGGCACTGTGATGGTTATATACCATATTTCTAGAAATGCCAGGTTACCAAGAAAGAAATACATAGGCTTGTGTAGTTTAGATGTGGTCCAGATAACAATAATAATAAGCATGTTTTCTAAAATAGTTAAAAGATAGATAAATAAAAAAACAAAGAAAAGAAGCATCTGAACTGGCTGAGAAGTAGGAAATCCTAGTAGTGTAAATGTTCTAATAATTCTGGTGATGTTTGAGTAGTCTTCCATTATCCAACAGTTATTCTGAGATTGAAATGTCAAAAATTCATTGATTAACTAAATTATTAGGGTACAGCATTGTGAAAAATTACACATTTACGCACAACACAAAAGAATATTCATGAAAACATATTTGCACAAAAGGTAAATCTTCCTATACATATCACATTTTGGCCATGAACACACAAGAATTTAGGTTATTAAGTGATGTAGGAGGGGGGAGCCACAACACACACTGCAGACAATCCCAGTGCCTAAAAAATACAGCCACAACCTGTCTTATATTTTTTACTCAGAGTACTGTTGGCTTAAGGTGCCCATATGCATTAATATTGTCTTAAAGTGAATCAGGTGACTGTCATCTTAGTTTTTGTAAAACTAATGTTTAACGATGATTAAAAAACAATAACCATCCCCCGTAATTTTTTTTATTATTGATTTTTTATGTGATTGTTATTGTTTTTATTTTAATTATAATATATTATAATTTTATATATTATATATTTTAATATATAATATATTAACAGTGTTTTTTTTACAACATTAGTTCAATGTGGTGGATGGTTCTTATCATGTAACTTTTAATCAACTTAAGACTGAATAAACTGAATCATCTCAAGAAGCCTGGTCTATTATGAGCAAAAATCAGCAATTCTGTTGATTCTGAAGATAAATAAAATGCAACTATACAATAATTTTAAAACTTATTTTATAAACACACTAAATGTATTTTGTATTCCTGAAATCAATTACATGGCTGTTACCTCCCTTTACCTCTGTTTTAGCTGTGTGACACAGAAAATAATAATCAATGATCAATATCCAATAAATAGTATAAAAGTCCAAAGACTATTCTGCTTAGTTCTTTTTTATTAAGATATTTGCGTGTAGTTCATATTAAAACACATGTTTAAAGACTTAAAACTGAGATAACACTCAAAACATTATTAGAGATTAAAAAGTAATTGCTCAAAAATTATGAAATATGCATAAACTACAAAAAAGTATATTATAGGAGATTTTTCAGAACTGTAATATCTTAGTTTTACCCAAACACAGTAACCCATAATGAATGGTTTTAAATTACCTTGTTTCCAGTATAGGAGATTTTCAAAAATAATAAACATATACATGAACTAATCACATATTCTGTCTCAGCAAACACTAAATATCATAAAATAATGTTAATGTTTTAGTTATATTTATAATATATTTTCTACATAAAGAGAAAGGATTGTTTTACTTGCAGTGTCATGACAGTGATATAAGGCATAATAAATTACATTAAAATTAATTATACATCTATTTATTCTCTCTCTTCCCAATCTGGCAGGTTTTAGGTTGTTGGTTATTGGCTGCAAGTTATTTTGTTGAAGTTTGTCTCTAGCCTTGTGGGATACAATTCTGGCCAGTTGTCAAAAAATTGTAACAAGCTTTAAAACTCAAAATAATATAAAAAATAAATTACAAATTAAATTATTTGAATAAAAATAATATTTTATAATAAAAATAAAATTTATTAAATAAAAGGAATTTCAAAGTGCAGCTGTGGTCAATATAAATTGCAGAAGGTGTAATAAAGGTTGTGTGTAGTTTCAGAGAGTACAGCTATTCTTTATTTTGTAAAAAAAAATATTTTTTAATTAAAAAATGACAGTTTTTTATGAGATATCATGATTTAGCAAACTCAATGTCATATAGCTAGGGTATACATCTATTCTTATGTCATTATTGCATGAACACATTGAGCCTGATTTTGCAACGCTCTCCAAGGCTGGAGAGGATACACTTTCATCAGTGAAGCTGGGTGATCAAGCAAACCTGAATTGGATTTCTTCAATGTCATTTACTATTTTCTAACAAATGTTTTGAATCCTGGACCATAACTGTGAGGTATTTACCCCGCCGGCGATCCCACGTCATCCTCGTTGATCCCAGGGATCGCGGGCAGTGTAGGGGGGACCGCCGCAGCAGGCAGAGTGGCAAGGCCACAGCTACTCTGCTAGCAGCGCGTCTCCCTGCTCTGGCACAGGGATCTGGCATCTCCAGCATCCCTGCGAACGTGTGCAGTGATGCACATGTTCTCAGCATTTCTGCGGATGTGCACAGCACAGCGCGGTCCGAGGGCTCCGCTGTAAGAGGCGCGCTACTATGCATGTTTATGTTTTAGGGGCATGTTTAAATTGAATACGGGGAGCCTGATTCATCAAGCCAAATCAAAAGTGCGCGTAATCGCGTTACGGAATCGGACGCCAAAACATCACTGTTCCCCTAAAAAGTCATTCTTTCAAATGGCACACATCTTTCACTTAGCTTTAAATAAAAATGTTTGTGGTGTTCAAATGTTTAAAACATATATATTAGCTAAGAAATAGGCATATTGTTTAATGACCTAATATTTTCAGGTTCGGAAAGAGTTAACTGATTTCAGCTGTTTACATAGGTGCCTACCTAAACGCTTACAATGCCCGACTGTAGGATCCGCCTGGTGATAAATACTAGCGAGTTCAGACAGGTGAGACCCCGCTTTTGCCAGCAGACTAGATCATCAAAGTTCTTCTTTGCTTCTATAAATAAATAAATATATATATATATTGTAGGCAACCAGCAGGAAAGGTACTAGAGGGCAGATATGTACCATACAGGTTGCTGATCTCAATGCTAAAAAGTCCAGGGATTTCAGTGTGGCTGTTCTAGCAGGCCATCCGGGGATTTCCCCACTGCTGGAGAAGAGTCCAGGTGCAGCTCCCAGAGGGAGTAAAAAGGGAATGGCTGCCAGGGAGCAGAGGGAGGAAAAGATTCTAATGGAGAAGGCTTAAGAACCTTCCTCTCCACAGTGTTCCTGAGAAAGAGGGAGGGAGAGAGAGACAGAGACAAGACTCTACAGACAAAGTTTTTTCTGCCTTTTTTTGGAAATGGACTGTTGTAGCACACAGGACAGCTGAAGATAAGTCTTTATGTCTTGGATCTTTAACTGGCTGAAGTTAAGCCATCCTGTTGGGATAATTTTTGTTGCTGTTTCTTTTCAATAAAACCCTGATGTGGCATCCAGTCCTGATAGTTGCCTACCATTTGTCAAGCTAACTCCTACAATATATATATATATATATATATAGATCAAAAAATATAATAATATAAAATATAATAATCAAAAATGTTAAAAGTTACACTAAACACACACATTTAATAGATGAATTGAACATTAAAGCCTACTTTGTTTTAATTTATTATTTATTAGATAAGTGTTCAATAGTGTACAAATGTAAAGGATCATATCAATAAATGATTATGGAATGTCAAACTGTCAAAAAACAAACAGCCAAATTACATAGACTGTGTATGTCCTAATTACACGCAAATACCTGTCAGCATATATAAAGGGGGTTGTCTGACAAGCTTTTTCCTTTGTCTGTTTTTTGTCTTGGGGGGTGGAGGGGGGTTGTTTGATGTGTTCTACTATGTTGCTACATTTGATACTTTGCTTACCATTTAGCACAATAGCTGGTTTTGTTTTTAAAATTTTAATGTTTCAATGTCCATTTTGCAACTAAGAAGTCAATTGTAATGCTATGTTATTGTGTCTGTAGACATATTTTTTCATTTCAATAATATGTCTTTATTACCACCTTTAAATGTTTTCCACCCTTGATAGGGTCGTCATAATTGCATATTGGTTAGTAAGTATTTTTGCAATGCAATATTTGTTGGGCCATTTTAACTAATTTGTCTTTATATGGAAGTGTGGGTTTTACATGTTTTTTTGTTTTTTGTTTTATTTTGCCATGTAAATTTAGTGGTGTCTGTGTGGTCTCTATATTTTAACGCTACCTTTTAGCAAATGGGTTTATTTCAAATAAAGTGTTTTTAAAAAATGCGTGGTTTGTTTTTTGGGTGTTGGTTTTTGTGTGATCTCCTTTACAATTTCCCAGGACCTTCAATTTAAAAAGTCAATTACGCTTGTTTTTAAGCGGTTCCCTTCTATGATTTGTTTGACTGGCTAAAAACAGCACAATTGGCTAATTAAAACTCAGTTGTTTGATGCGCATAGTTGTGTGCCAAACCTTAGGAGTGTGATGCACATTATTAAGCGCCAAGGCGTAACCGCTATGAACCTTGTTCTATCAGTTGAAAAATGTGCCAGTTTTCCACAGAAGGATCCTCATTCAGGTAAGTTTTTCTTTTTATGTGTATATTGTTTGTTTTGCTTCATGTGCACTAATGTATGTATGTATATGTATGCATTTATGTGTGTACATATACATATAAAAGAGATTCTATAGGAAGAAATAGGCAAAGAGGATTTCCTTGGGCATATTGCTTAACATGTTTTAAATTGAAAAGATTGCCTATTTCTTACCACGATTTCTGATAACATGTGCTTGGCTACAAGCAACATTCATAAAGGATATTGCTTCTGGTTATAGAAGGAATCCACCTTTATGTGCTTCCACTACCAAGCTGAGGCGAGTAAGTCAATATATGGTGGGCCAATATCTAAAATGCCATTCAAACCTGCATAAACACCCTGAAAGGCTGGAAAAGCAAGGACATATGTTTGGCAAAAGTGCATTTGTCCCTGGAAGGTTTAGAATCCAGTATTTAATGAGCAAAATGAAGTTGAGCAACAACAGAACATCTGTTCGTTTCTAAGAGTGCCTGACCCTGCTTGTGAGCTTGTCAATCAATGTGGTTTGATATTGTGCCCCCCCCCCTCCCCCTCCAAACAAACCACAAATCAGTCCAGTTAAAATAGTAATAATGAAAATGCATATGTATTTTTATGCATTTAAATGTATTTTGACATACACACACACACACAAGTGAAATCACTAAATGTTCCTTGATACATGTAATATAACATCTTTGGCAACAATCCTTTTTTCAAATATTTGATTTCTATAAGGCCAAACTGGAATGAAATTTGAATCAGATCACAAATGCTTGGTGACATTTTTTTTACATTCATACTACTGTGTGATGACGTATTATAAAGTGCTAATTAGTATATATACAGCTTGATCTAAATTAGTTTGCAGTGTTGCAAGCAAATAAAAAAGTGCAACAAATGTAACAATAAATTATTCAATTTTGTGAATGAATATAATGTAACATAAAAATGTAATGTAAAAAGAAGTGTATATATAGCACTTACCCAAAAGAAGATGAACCATTAAAGATTCAAATTGACCTGTAATGGACTGTAGATCCGCACAGCTATGACCTTACCATTGACAGAGCTTAACAGATTCTCCTGAATCGTGCAGCTGCAAACTGATCGCCTTAATTGGTGTATTTTTGATTTGGTGGATTTTTGTATCATTTCTCAAGGCAGGAATCTGGCTAGAAAGTGAAGGCGGGTATTCTAGCACTCGGCTCCGACTCGTGGAAATACACCTCGTATATCAGCGCGTATATATATATGCGCAGCGAGTTTACTCACACTTGCTTGATAGATCAGACCCAAATTATATATATATATACAAATTATATGTAAAAAAAACTAATATTAGTTTGGTAGACAATCAATTACTGGTAATTAATTGGAACACGGGATGGACCTGAAAGATTGTTCACCAGGGAATGTCAGATTTACTGTTTATTCACTGTGTAACAACCCCCCCCCCCCCCCAGCGGTTATCCCGAGTGTGACTCGGGGTGGATTTTACCTGTAATTAGCAGTAATCCCGAAAAGATTTTTTTTTTTAAGTTTATATTAAAGTATGCCATGATGTTCTCTCTCTGTTATGCTAAATGCATAAAATAGAACTCAGTGATCGGTAGGAGACTGGTCAAATGACTTTAAAGCATTAAGGTGACTTGGGCTTATTATTATGAATATTATTATTATTAATAAACAGGATTTATATAGCGTCAGCATATTATGCAGCGCTGTACGTACATTAAATAGGTATTGTAAATGACAGGCAGATAAAATAGTAGCACAGGAGGAGGAGAGGGCCCCGACTTGAAGAGCTTACAATTTAGAAGTTTATTTTTTACATATTCATTTATTTTCACATTCATTTTTTTTAATAATGCTCTGCTGAGCTTTGAATCCCAAAACAGTGAACTGCTAAATGCAAATGAAAAGCACATCACTGTTTTTTCTTTTAAATGTGCCTTCTGCAATACCAATATTTTAAAAGTGCAGCCTATAATATTTATTGTAAGATTTTTTAGCTATATGTCAGAATGGTGGTAAAGTAAGGTAGCTCCCACAATAAAATAATAGGATACTTGCTATAGTCACTACTAAAAATAGATTAATGCAGTGTATACAGTTATACTATATACCATATATTTTCAACAAATGACTTATAAATTAATCTGGATCATTTGAATTTGCATGTCTATGATTATCAGAATGGTAATAAAGTTCTTGCCAGTTATAAATAATAATTATAATTTTAATAACCAACATCTAAATATGGGACTGATTTTTTAAAGCTTTCCAAGACTTGAGAAACTAAACTGTCATAGGTTGGCAAATGTTTTCAATCCTGGACCAGTTCTATTCCAGATTTGCAGGATCACTCAGGTTTATCTATGATAGTCTATCATAGTCTCCAGTCTTTAACATATCAGGTGCTGGCTGGAACTCTTTCACAGCCCCTCCACATTATGATAATTGCAAAATCCATAGGAAAAACAAAGATGTTGAAGACCATATGCCTTGTTTTATTTACTAAACTCCTATTATAAAAAAGTTATGATTAAGCGCTTTATAATTAAAGGGTTCAGGGCATCTTTTTGTTGTCATTGCCTAATCTTTGTTAGTTTTTTTTAGTATAGACCTCAGATTAAGCTACCACTTCATATTTTCAAGGCAAGCTTCCATATAGTTTCCTTTACTTCTCTATTCCTCAAACAGTAAATGATAGGGTTGAGTAATGGTGTTATGATTGTGTACATAACTGATACCACCTTGTTGTAACTCAGTGATTGTGCTCTGCTCGGCCTAGCATACATGAACATTGTAGTTGAATAAAATATAACAACCACAAGTAAATGAGAGGCACAGGTAGAAAAGGCTTTCTGGCGCCCACTTGATGTTGGGATGGCTAAAATAGTGAACAAAATAAAAAAGTAGGAGATAACAGTCAGCAGCAGAGGAACAAGAAGTATAAGAAGAGCAAGAATAAAGTCTACAAACTCTGCAGTCCTCATATCTGCACAAGCCAGGTTAAGTATTGGTGAGATGTCACAGTAAAAGTGGTTTACAACACCTGAATAACAAAATGTAAGACTGGAGATGTAGTAAACTTTAATTAGGGAAATAGTAAAGCCACCAATCCAGGAAATTAATGCTAGTAGGAAACAAAAGTTCCAGTTCATTATGTTAATGTAATGTAAGGGCCTGCAGATGGCCACATAGCGGTCAAAGGCCATTACAGTCAATAGAATAGAAAAATTCAGTGCAGCCCAAGGATAGGAAGAAGTAGAGCTGTGACATGCATGCTGTAAATGAAATTGATTGGTCTTTTAGTAGAAATATAGTAAGTAGTTTTGGCACAGTGACAGTAACATACCAGACGTCCAGGAAGGACAGCTGTCCCAGGAAAAAGTACATAGGCTTGCGTAGCTTTGGACTAGTCCAAATAATACCAATGACTAGAAGGTTTTCCAATGTAGTTAATAGATAGCCTAATAGGAAAATGAAGAATAATAAGACCTGTATAGGTCTGCTTGTTGGAAAACCTAAGAGATAAAAGCTGTACACTCCCATAGTCAGGTTTATTTTTTCCTCCATTGCTTGATATGCATCCTGTAACATTTCAAAATATAATTAAACTTACATCAAGATTTAACACATGAGAAACAATTGTGTTTCTAAAAATAACCAAAGTGATTAAAAAGTAAGCTTTAACACAGTTAAATAATAATACCGCACTATGAATCACAGTTTAAACTTTCTTAAGCCGGACAATTAACATGCACATGGAAACTCTGCCATAGACTTATCTATATAGATACAGGTAGTCCCCGGGTTAAGGACATCCAACATTTGGACGACTTCTAGATACGAACGGGGCTTCCCTGTTTACATGTGTGCAGGATGGAGGCTTGATGGAGGGGTCATTCGCATGACTTGCAGAAGAAGTCCTATGCTAAACGCAGCTGATACTGAGCTCTTCTACAAGCTCTTGTAACTCTTTAATGTGCAAGACAAACTGAAGCTGTTTATTTTTGCATGTCAAAGCACAGCTTGCTCCAGAAGTTAATAAATGTCTAGGCTCCATAAAGGTTTTTTTTTTTTTGCTTTGTTTGTGATTTACTCACAGTGAGGATTTTTTACAGTAACTGATACCTCACTGCCTAATAATATGTTGAGACAAACATCTGTCCTAATTACATTAATTATAATAATGTACCTGTTCCGACTTACATACAAATTCAACTTAAGAACAAACCTACAGTCCCTATCTCGTATGTAATCAGGGGACTACCTCCACCTCATTGTGGGGAAATCACAACAGAACAGGAAGGTATACAGCGGGGGCTCCCATGTGCACATTTAGGTAAAGATTATGTCTAGAAAAAAAAGTATGCTGTGATCATCAGTGTGCAGCTTGTCCCTTCTATACATTATATTTACAGAAACTGGTTTTGTAAAACTACATGCTCTGCATTATAATTAAACCTGAAAATCAGAACAAGTATCTGAATATCTTAATTTATTGTGGGTGTAAGATCATAAAGTAAACATAGATTAGAACAAAGGTAAAATAGATTAGTCCAGCACAATTTAAATCATAGTAGATGCTAAATGCAGTAAAATCACTATCAAATTTTAAATCCAACGTTGTAAAAATATAAAATAAAATAAGAAAAGAGACCCTGCATTTGAAAACCAACGAAATTCAAGCCAACTAGGAATGAATTACAATAAACTGCAACATTCATACGGTTTGCCATGCATTATCATGTATTAGAGTAACTTGTTACAGAAAAGGGTTTAACATCTAATTGTACCATTTAGTGCTTTTATTACACATTCTCTTTCTCTGGATTACATTTTTTTTACAAAATGTGTAGCCATTGACACTGATTTATTATATATTTAGCAGACTGATCTGGTTTGTACCAATTTAGATTTTAATTCAAAATTTGTGTGCTGTTAATATTAATATCTGATTCATGAAGAAGTTTCTCTACTGAAATATTCCAATGTTAATGGCCAAAGAAGTATACAGCATTATTTTTTTTTTATGTCTTGATTTTACTTTTCTTCCCTCATACTAAAATCTAAAGTTAAAATGGGGAGAGAAAAAAACAATGTATTAAAAAGGATTACAGTTTTACCCAACATATGGACAAACACACGTCTGAATATCATCATTGTAATACAGAATACATATAATGAAGTCACCTAGATATTTTCCCTCTTTTTGTATGTTTCCAGAACAATTTAACTCCCCCTTTTTCTCATGTTATGTTCTCTGTATTAGGTTGCTAAACTTTGTGCTCTTCAATTGTGGTTTCTTTAAAAGGTATTTATGGCGTGTTGCAGTCCTTGTAAAATGTTGTATTATTTACACTTTTTTTTATAGTTGCACTTTGTCACCTTTTATGGTATAGCTGTATTTTACTTTATAACATTCCATAAAAATATTGTAAATAGGATAAATCACCTCACCTATACTTGTAAATGGTAACTTTTGCCACTCCACAAATGGTCAGCATCATTTTTTAATTTCTGCAAACTCACATACATGCTGATTTTGGTGTGTGAGATTACATTACATTTAAAGGTTATCATTAGGGCCCATGCACACCTATGATCTGTGTCAAAGGCGCATTACTGTAAAGCATCATACATTTACATACAATGCATTTGCAATGTGGTTAATTTGATTGGTATCCCAACACAAAAAGGAAATACACCTGTGTTCTAAACATCTATACTTTTAGGGGTATATCTGAATGTGTTTTTATAAAAAAAAAAAAGTATACAAAATTGTAAATATTGCATCCCAGATAGGACAGACCAACAGAGACCAACATTAAATAATAAAAATATAATTAAAAATGTATTATTATATTGTATTATAATAACAATATAATATTACAATAATATTGTTTTACTATATATAATATGGTTTACCAAGATTGGCCAAATATTAGTGAAATTATATCCATAATAATAATAATAATAATAAATAGACTGTTTAAAACTATCCATCTATTAAATTATAAAACAGTCAAAGTTTTAAGGGTTTTATTGATAACACAGATGTAAAAACAGTATATTCCTCCATAGAATATTTAAAAGTAAATGACAAGGAAATGTTTCTTCAAGTTTGTAGAAAGAATGGGAGAGGGTTGAAGTAAAGTTTTACTGTTGTCTGTGTTATCAATGCAGAGATTTGCCCTCTTTTTCGGTGTAGTCACAGAGTATGAAGAACATAAAATATTTCTAAATAGGAGACAAACATGAAAAAGGAATAACACTATGCATTTCCTTTACCTTCAGATTTACAGAATAATCATCAAATTTATTTTTTTGTATTCCTTGCAAGTTTGTACAATGTACTTTTATAATGTTTGTATTGACTGGCTATATATATCTGTTGCAAATCAAATAAATACATTTCTGTTAATATACATTTTTGCAGTAATACATAACCTTTATCATTTTAAAATATCCAAACTATTGGACATATCCCCACGTATCTCAGGCTTGACTGCCAGCAATATTTTTATAGATTATGTGTAGCAAACAGTCTCAGATGAATAACTGGGTATTCCCATTATATTAGTAAGTAATGTACTTTGATTGGCTTGAAGTTCACATCTTTTGTTTCAGAAGTTCCCTTAGCTGGGCAGGAAACCAACATAGATAATGAAGCACAAAGTACTAACGGTCTCGTACAAAGTTAAACTTTATCTGGAAAACTTTGAAATACTCTTCAGATAAAGAAAGCCTTTATTTCTTATTCCGTTTGATGCCATGTAGTTACATTATGATATATTAATAAGACTGCTTCACATGTATTTGAAATATTAATTATCAGAGTAGTTAAAACACTATATAGTAATTTGCACTTAAAAGTAGTATATAACCAAATTTCATACATTTGTATGTTTACCTACAAAATACCTGAACTGTGTAAGCTGTGCCCAACAAAGGCAATCAGATGTTACTGACTTTGAATGCCTTGTTCTACACTGTATCCTCCAGTCTGTATCAGACAGTCTTGGTAGTGTTGCTTTTCCTTTTCATGGTAGAGGTGCCTGTTAGGTGGGAATGTTGAAAAAATTGAAAGCTCAGATTAGACAAAATAGAAAATTCAGTAGCAGGTAAACCTTTGTACTGGAGGTCTTATGGACAACTTAATCTCCATCAAGAAGAATTATGAACATCATTGTAATGACATCACCACAAACCCAGTGGACATCAAGACAGAGGTGGCAATGCCTTAGATGTTCTCACATTGCAGATACAAAGTTATGAGTCAAGTAGACACAGGAAGTCAGAAAGACACAAAATAAAGTAATGTTTTTCAGAAACGATTTAATGCAAATTCTTCTGGGTTCTGTTTAGCCACACTTAATATTTTTAGACTATAACATTGCAAATCCTTACTTTATAAATTCAGGAGCACATGAAAAATAAACTTTACCAATAATAGATTTCTCAATTTTTTTGAGTAAAGTATATTTTGACTAATGTTACCAACCCATGACAACAAATCTAACTAGTGGAATACCAGCAAAAAAAGGATGTTGCAGTAATTGAACATGGCGGGGAAAGGTTTTAAACTTAAGGGAAGATGATTAGTTTAGATGTATACAAGTTGAATTTAGATTACCTAATGTCCCGAACAGAAGGAAACTAATGAAAAGTAGAGATACAGCAGTGCTAGCAGATAATGGGAGAAAAGAAATAATTTTGTGTAAACTAAAAAGACTGAAGGAAGTGACGGAGGAGTTACAGGTGCATGGGGGATGGTCTATGTTGAGTTGATATCTGATTTATGACTATTTTGGGGCAGAAATGGTACTGGTGAAAGAAATGGTTAGAGAATTTGAGAAGGGAATCAAATGTGGCAAAGGGGCAGCATGGGTTGGATTCTTCAGAAAATATGAGTGCAGAGAAGTCATTTTTCTCAGTGCTAAAGTGATGTAATTTAGCATTAAATGTCATTACTGAGGCCAGATTTTTCTTAATCCTTGTTTGATCGGCATGCCATAGTTAGGGGAAAGTGGTGTTTGAGGAGTTCAAGGTGGCGGACGCTACCATATTCAGAACCAAAGATGGGGTGTATTTATATTGAGAGGCAACTTGGCCCGAGTGGGAGTGAGTGAAGAAAAGGGAGTCTGACAACAGAGTGTGGTTTAGGTTAGCAGGGTCTCTCTGCAACCAACCATGTCTGAAAAGGGGTGAGGAAGGTAAAGATGTAGACAAGTTAAAGTTGTGTTTAAAAAGGTGGAAAAACTAAGTTATTTTGGTGGGTGGGGGTGTAAAAGTTAAAGAAAACTCTATCAAAGGCATGTCCAGCAAGGTGTGTGGGACTTTTGAACCTGGCTAAATAGTAATTTCTAGGGTAATACATTGCAATGTTGACATAACTAAGGATAAAAGTGGACAAGTCATGGGTGAGAATGTACAGGGACCAAAAACCAAAGTCTAAAAATTGGGTTACTAGCTCAGAGACACAACAGCAACTGGGACAAGGGAAGAGGGAATCCTTTTCACAAACTGCATGAAAAAGAAGTTACAAATGCATATGAGTAGTAAATTTGTATGTGGTTAGTTGCTGTGTAAGGCGGGTAGAGAGAGATAGTGTGAGGAGGGCCTGGGTTGGGTGATCTCACCATAGAGAAGTTGGAGAGGGAGAAGGTGAAAAAAGTAAAGATAATGATTACAGATATATATGAAAAGGCAGATTGGGGGTTGCTAAACATTAAACGTTAATAAGGCAAAAAACATCTTATTAGTGTTAGTCAAATTTGCCTCAGTTTGAAGTCTGTTCAGTAGAACTGAGACAAAAAAATCTCAGTTTACAAATCTTTGTCCTCTTTACATATAAACAGGCAGCTAATAGTAGATGGTGCTGGTATATGTAGTTCCAAGCTTGTAAATAATGTGTAGACTGGGCTAACTAAGGATACCTCGAAAAACAGCATTTTTCTGGTCTTACATTGGGCCCATAAAAGCTCTTCAACGCTGGAGAAGACTATTATGGGAGAACCTCGATCTATCAAACCTAAATTAGATTTTTTTAAACTATTGCTATTAGTTGACAAATGATAACACAGGTTCTCTCACGATTATCTATTTTCTCCCATCTCGGAAAGTTTTGAAACATCAGAACCATTGTGTTAACTGTTAATGTTGATGGGAGTGAATTTCATGAAGTCTGTGCAGTGTAAAGCTCTCTTCGTATTCTTCTATGTAGCTGTTAGTAAGTTATTACTGAAATTTTTTCTACATTTTGCTTTCTGTAAATATTAAAACACAAGAAGTTTGCAGTGGGCATGTTTAGGGATTTCTCTTTTGTATCACAAACAAAGGTTCCAAGGTCATCAGATTTAGGGGAAAAACAATGTGTACTACTGCCATCCCAAATACTGTAAAACTCCATGTTTAGTTATCAGCTTTAAATTAGCAGAAAGATTAATTAATAAAAAATAAGTTAATAATTAGGTTTATACAAATATGCTAACAGCTAGACTTCACATGTTCCTAATTTAGGAAATATGTAAAATGTCCACTGAGAGGGCACCCGGCTAGAGCCGTGCACCATGTCTCCTGTAAGGATCACAGGTTCAGAGCGGTGGCGGGTTGTGTCTCTGAGTTGAGGCTCAGACCTGCGATGGGAGCGTTGGGCAGGTTCTGGCAGCATGACGTCATTCTGGGGGAAATTTCTTACCCCTTGAGTGACACACGGGTGTTGTTGACCCCTTTGGTCAACTTGCAATCTTCTTGTTATATTAGGCATAAAATACTTTTAGTTCAAAAATATTGAACTAAAATTTGTCTTGGGATGCAAATAGTCACCATGAAAAAAAATATTTTAAGAAGAAATGAAGAAGAAATAGGAAGTGTCAAATATCTGTACCCTGTACTGCTGATGACCCACCAGGTAAAACTACAGAACCCAGTATGGTTGCAAGGTGTGATTACACTTTAAAGCAGTTTACTAATTAATCTTAACTTTACTAAAGCATAGACCCTATTTTATATGTCTCTTAGCATCACCAATTAGTTTTGTGTAATTGTTTAATAAACTGTCTATTATGTTTTTAATTATTCATGTACATGTGTGCAGATGAGCTATATTGTGTAATATATATATATATATATATATATAAACATAAATACATACATAAAACCCTTGGAAGCCAACAGAAGTACCTCTAGGATCCCAATCACTACACGCAGGGCTTTAAAGATCAACTGTGCCAAAAAGAACTACTAGGCAGCCATTGCTTATATCTCACTTAGTTGCCTGGTTGACATGTAAAGCTAATGGATTCAATACATCCTAAAATGCTGTTGATTCTGTTACACCTGTTGAATTATGAATGGTGCCGCCTTTTGTAAAACAAAATATTGCCCTGGGCAATGGCCAACAACTGCAATGTTGATAAATACAGTCCTGTCGGCAGTTATGCTAAATAATCCTGTATGAGCAACTACATGTAGCTAAAGAGAAGCTTTCTGCTTTCTCTGTAGTATAAGTAAATAAAACGCAGCAAAATTGCTAACACCAAAAAAAGCTGTCTTTTGGCAAAATAAACAGTTTGTTTTGCATATTATTTTGAGAAGACAAGTTTCTGGATGGCTTGTTTCACCTCCCTGTTCCGTAAGCAATAGATGATTGGGTTAAGGAAGGGAGTCACCACTGTGTAGACAACAGAGATTAGTTTGTTGGAATTAACAGATTGAGCCTTACTTGGTCTAGCATACATAAAAATAGTTGTTGAATAAAGTATAATGACAACAAGCAGGTGAGAGCCACAAGTGGAAAATGCCTTTTTACGTCCAGCGGAATTTGGGATTTGAAGAATGGTAGACATTATACACAAATAAGAGAGGCATGTTAGCAGAAGTGGCACCAAGAGTATAACTAAGGCAAGAATAAAATCTACAAGTTCTGTTGATGTCATATCTGTGCATGCAAGATTAAGTATAGGTGATACATCACAATAAAAATGGTTGATGAGAACAGAGTTGCAAAAGGTTAGCTGAGAGATGAAGTAAATCTTCAGAAGAGATATAGCCAAGCCGATGAACCACGTAGAAAGAGCTAAAATAAAGCAGAAGCGCCAGTTCATAATGGTGATGTAATGTAAAGGATTGCAGATAGCCACATAGCGATCAAATGCCATAACAGTTAATAAAACACACTCTGTGGAGCCCAGATAAAGGAAGAAAAAAAGCTGAGACATGCAACCAACAAATGAAATCCTGTTATTTCCATTCAGAAATATGGACAATAATTTTGGGACAGTGACTGTCACATACCATGTCTCCAGAAAGGACAGATTAGCCAAAAAGAAGTACATTGGTTTATGTAATTTGGGGCTATACCAAATTATTAGGATAATAAAAAGGTTTTCTAAACTGGTCAAAATATACATGAAAAGAAATATGAAGAAAAGTAGTATCTGGATAGAATGGGAACTGGGGAATCCCAAAATTATGAATGTACTGATAAAATTTGTATAGTTTCCCTTTGCTTCCATCTCTAAATAGATAGTCTGAAAGAGTAAAGGTTCAAGTGAGTTGTTAGGATTTAGATAAGAGTTGCACTAAGTTCCATAGCTATGAGTGATGTGTTCCTTTTACATTTGGAATGAAATCCTGATTTTATAAGCAGAAAAAATAAAGCATTGCTGTTTTAAGACTTTGTAAAGATGATAGGGGAGTTTTCCCTAACCTACTCTTTCCAAAAAAAGTTAAGGCTTTGGTTATCCTTCAACCAAAAAATATGTAATAATTTGTTTGGTATAGCAATATACAGAATGATTCTATGGGGGACATTGCTAATGGATTACAACATCCCAATGGACTGGCAAGGAAAAGAAGAATTCAGAAGAAACCTGGGCAAAGACCTCAGCCAGTGGGGCCATGAGAATGACTTAGATGTGTTGCATCCTCATGTCTTCATTGCAGTACAAATGGCCCATCTTGTCACTGTATCAGGGGTCTAAGTGAGTGGAAAGGCAGTAATCTTCAATCCTTGCTATAAAGGCATCCTTCGGATCATATAATCAGTTGCTGGAGAGTCACTAGTTACAGCAATTCATGTATGGAAAGGCCTTAATGACAGTTATTGGATGCGGTGGACATGAGGCTTGAATCAAGTGAATGTTGGTTTTAATTTGTGGGTACCTTTACTTACATAACTAAACTATGACCTATACACTGTTGTGTAAACTTACAGGGTGCTTTTCATATTTTCATTTTTCAGACTGTGTATACATTTCTACATTACACATACTGAATATATTTTTATTGTTAAGAGTTGAATGAAAACAGGAAACAATAAATAATGAAATGTGAAAAACCAACATTTTGAAGTTTATTTACAGGAAAAAAATAAAAGACTATCAAAAATAACCTAACATTTATCAGTATACAATTTGCTTTATGTCAGGTAATTGTGCACTCCTTATGATCCAGATCAGTATTACATATGGATTTAGCAAAAATTTTGCTAATAATTATGATGCCAAGGGATTTGTTTATTCCTGGAGAATTCTAAAATCGCTTGTTTTCCATTTCTGATCTGTTATATCAATTAGTATACTATAGTTACACAGTACAATCTTGAAATACTTTAATTATTTTTACATAACAATATAAAACAAAGCAATTTATTTTCAGTTAAATAATAAAGATTTCACATATTTAAATATTAACAAAGTTTATCTAATGAGTAATAACATATGTAATAACTATGTCTATAGGGTTTTTATCTGGCATACGTAATTTCCCTAGTGGTTAAACTTGATGGATTTCTTTTTTTCAACCTATGTAACTTGGTTTATTAGGTAAATAAATACAAGAGTATTAAAAAAATAATTTACATGTTGTAGCCCAAATTAGTATTATAACAGAGACCAAACCAATGTTTTTCAACTAAAGGGGTTGCAACATTGTAACACTTGCAGCATTATCCTGATTTTTTGCACCAGGCTGTTGCAAGGATAATTCAGACACCAGTTGATTAGATTATTTAAACAGTTCAGCACACCAGTTCCCACTTAAAAATGTCTTGAATCTTTATGTGAAATTTTCCAGGATTATTATATACCATGCAAGCTTTGTCATGTGGTTACAACTGGTACATATACCTATTGCAGCTAAGGAATATAAACCAGAAATAAATAAATGTTTTAACACTTCTATGTCCACACTTCAAATGAAAGGTTTCTTTCTTTACTACACTAATATACTAAAGCACCTTGGTTCCTATGCTTGGTGTACACTATGGCTGTATTTTTAAAAACAGTGAGTTGTCTCTTCTGTTGAGATATGCTTCATTGGAACAGTCCCCTAAAACATTAGGATTAATTGCTCAAAGCACCACAGCACACAGAAAATCAGGCATGCTGTGAATTTGAAAGCACAGATTCCAGCAACACAATTTAGTTTGTTGCCATGCGGTGTACCGCACTGATAAGGTGCATTATGGGGGCCATTAGGAATGTATGGCAACTTAGTACACAATTACACGTCAACACTTGCTTTATCAACAACACAAAAATACAAACATAAAACTAAAGCATTGAATAAAGCTAGGTAAAAACCTGTTATAAATAAAGAATATACATAAATTGCTTTTGGTTAAACAGTTGCATTTACAAAAAGCACAAGTAGTTTGGGAGTATGCTTGTATAATTCGTTGTTAAAGGTCATCATCTTAAAATGTTTTTCTTACCAGACTGGTGGCTTAAAAGGGATATAGTTAGACATATACCTTTTTATAATATAGGAATCAGGTAGTTTCTGGTAGAATTTAAGTTATATAGCAGCAGACATCTATTAAAAAAATCCTGTTATTTATTTAGTTTATCTCATACAGAAGTCTGTCTGCAGTTTTATATTCACACAAACAATCTCGCCTTGATATCATGTGCTGAATTTTCCCAGCTGAATAAGCCTCAGTTGGATGAGTTAGAATTTTAAACTTTATGCATAAAAACAAATGTAAAACTTTAAAAAACAATGGAAGTATACCTCCTTAGACATTCTGCAAAGTTTTTACTTCACTGTCCTAGTATCTAATTTCAATTGCCACTGGTTCTGTATATTTCAGGTTCTGTATATATTTTCTTATTATAGTGGGGACAATCCATGTGCTGGGAAGCACGATAAATGGAAATTGGGTATTCCAAAATCACTTAAAGTTGAAACTTGCTGGTAAGAGAGTTATGATATTCCAAAAAAATAGGTCACTAGAAGATGTCCAAATGAAGACTGAAGCACCAGTGATGGAGGGGAGAGTAGGAATTGCAGCACTGAAGAGGATTGTCCAGCAAGGTAAGTGGCATAATGTGCAAGTATGCTGTGCATACGTTTAAACAGAAGCTCACTAACTTGCATTCACTAAAGTTCCCCTTTAAGATAGTATCAAGAAAAATAAATAGAGTCTAACAGGCATCTCAAGCTGGTCCATTCACAACATACCAGTTAATAGACAGCTTTAGGTGCACCCTTTCTTTTGAAATTTACAGTAAACTCGAGAATTATAAAGAAGCTGTCCAATTATGGTAAATCCAATTCTTTTTACTTTGGAGACAACAAAGTTCTTGCGTATCCCAAACTATGTTTTGTACAAACTTCAAAAGTATAAAAACCCCTGTCAAGTTTTTTTTTTTCTCTATGCCCCTTATTTCTTGGTCAAGAAAAACTAAAGACAATAAATGTAAAGTACTGTAAAGTTTCCCCAGTGGAAGATTTCCTCTTTTTGCTTGTCCCTACCATAGTCAAGTGTCCATACCAAAGTCTAAGGACAACTTTTGAGGAAAAGCCAATTGCCAAACTGCATGTTTTTTTGGGGGGGATGTAGGAGGAAAGTGCAGTGCCCAGAGGAAACACACCTAGACACAGGAGAACATACAAACACCTTGCAGATAGTCCTGGTCAAGATTCAAACCTGTGACCTAGTGCTGCAAAGGCCATAGTGCTAACCACTAAGCCAACTGTGCTGCCCCAACACATAACTATGAAATTTTGCACCATGTCATTATTTATTAAACAAAGACTAAATCAGAAAGCAAAAGCAGTGTGTGAAAAATTATGTACACCCATATCATTTTCATAGGACAAAGGAGAGAAAGTAGCAGTCAGGTGTTTCATATCACTAGTGTTGGTCGAGTATCTCACTATTCGATTCGACAGCTATTCTATCGAATAGGGGGATATTGTTTGGGTGATCGAACGTCTAATTGGAAGACCATTAAAAACAATGGGGGGAAAATTCGGGTTATTGTTTGGGACTGTGTACAACTGCAAGAGCAATCAGAGGAGCAGAGCTGACAGCTCCGCTCCCCTGATTGCTCTTGCAGCCCTAGCATACCGTTACTATAGTATGCGTTCTTGGATAGAGATTCTCTATCCAAGAACACAGGAGTCCCATGGGATCTCCGGGCACTAGAGGCCAAAAAAGTCTCCCCATTCATTCACCTTTAGTGCTCTGTCATTGTGGGATAACTATTTTTTTTTTTACACACGAATTTGCAAAGTTGAATCCCATGTTTTTCAGGTCGGGTCTATCTGAATTCGAATAGCTATATTCAGGTCAAATATAAAGACAACCCGAATTTGAACACCAACACTACTTATCACATACACTTGATCATCAGCAAATGCTAACACCGACAGAAAAACAGAAGTTATGGCAGTTTGCTGGTCTGGAGTATTCAGGTATGTGTTAGCACAATGCCCAAGGAAGTAAGACAGAAATGAAAAGCAAGAAAGCCATGATCTTAGTGAAGCAATTGTTGTTGCCCTCAATTTGGGAAGAGTTACAAGGCCTTTTCCAAACAATCCGAAGCCCAAGCCCAGTGAAAAAAAACACAAACACCTCATACCAACTGTCAGGCACGGTGGGTTAGGGATGATGATTTGGGATTGTTTTGCAGAGACAGGACCTGGGCACCTTGCAGTCACTGAATCGACAATTAACTACTCTGTATACCAAAGTATTCTAGAGTCAAATGTGAGGTCTTCTGTGTGACAGCTAAAGCTTGGCTTGGCTTGAAATTGGGTAATGCAACAGTGAATGAATGGGACAGTCAATGAATGGGACAGTAATGCAACAGTCAATGAAGGGATGAAAAAGAAAGAAATCAAAGTGTTTCAATGGACTGCACCCCAAATGAAATGCAGTGGCAGGACCTGAGAGAGCTGTGTGTAATCAAATGCCCACAAACCTTAATAAACTGAAACATAATTGTAAAGAAGAGTGGGTCAAAATTCCTCCACAACTATCACAAGAGACTGGTAAAGTCAAACAAAAAATATTTATTTCACATTATTGGTGCTAAAGGTGGTTCATACAAGCTATTGACCCATAGGGTGTAATTTTTTTTTTACATGGCTTCCCAGGGATCCAACATTAAAGGCATTAAAGTAGTTTTAGACCTGAGGTTAGTTTTTAATCTTTTTAGAACCTGATGATATTTTATTATGTAAAAACGTAGATTAGAAAGAGGGTGCACCTTTTTTGCACATGACTGTATATAGTATTTTGGGGAATTGTTCATTGATACACCTGGTAAGTTACAAGCAAGTAGTGCTAACCAAAACTAACAGATATTACACAGGTGTTCACCCTGACTATCTATCTTGTGGTTTACATTATTACTATTCTTTTTCTCCCGATACTTGGGTGTTCCATAGACTTGAATCAACTTTTATCTGGTAGTTTTAGTTAGCACTACTTGTTCTTGTATGTTTATTTGGAGAGGTATTGTCTATTAAAGGTGATTTAGCTGTACTTTTAGTGTCCTTTGCTTAATTTTTCCAGATCTGTGAAATAATCAAGCAAGAAACAAATTTTGCTCTTTGCATTTGCACTTTGCACTGCTGCCATCTCTTCTTGTCTTGTATCTGACCCTTGCAGTTTTCTGCAGGCAGTCAGTATCAGATAAACCTGTTGAATCCAAGCCACATTAAGGATGTTTCTGCTACTTTTATAACGTTACACCCAGGTTTGAAAAAGTATTTTGTGGCTATTTCAAACGTTTTCAATCCAAGTTTTTGTGTCTAAAATCAGCTTTACCCCTCTGGCTGTATTCCCCAGTGTAGCTTGCTGTGAATTTTATGTACCAAAAGCAGTAACACAGAGCCACACTCCGGGTAGCATAAAAAAATCCTACCTGCTACCCACGGTCCAGCAGCATCCTCTAGCGAACCTCGGCTGGCTTCTGCATCACATCCTTGGCTTGATAGAAGTGATACGTGAAGCGTATCACATTGTTCACAGTGATAAAGTCATAAAAAATAAATACAAATAATAAATCCAAACGTTTATCTATTAATATAACCTTGTTTGGACAAATTTAAAAACTGTTAATTTTTTTTAATTTTTCATAAAAATATTACATTTGATATGTTCTATAATTTTTATTTATAACTATTAATTATATTATAATTTATGATTTCTCTTTCAAACTTTATCATACCTGGGAGTTATTCCTAAGAATTACAGGCCTAAAATATTAAACAACAAATTTCAACGCAATACAATGTACCGCTAGGTCATATGAGACTTGAACATGGCCTTTATGTGTGTAGTGTGATCTATATTCTGCTTTATTGTGCTTTGGGAGACACACTGCTGTCACAAATATTTCTTTCTGGTTGGGATTAAATTCTGTAATATCTTCTATAAAATAGCCTTACCAAAGTAATTTAATGAAGGAAGGGGTGCATATAAGATTTTCATTGCACAGTTTGTAATGGGATTTTTGGTTTCTTTGTACACTTTAACTAAATAAATCCTGCAATGCATTTCAGGCCTTGAGTACTTTCTTAGACTTTAACTTTAGGTATTTTTTATGTTGGTTTTCTATATTAGTAAATTTACCTTGTGAACTGTGGAGATTGATGGATTCTATCACTGTTGAATTGTTGGAGCAGGTAACTTGCTGTCTTTAAACCAGCAGACTGGACATGACAGTGGGCCTAATTTAATAAAGCTCTCAAAGACTGGAGAAAATGGGCTATCATAGGTGAACCTGGGTGATCTAGCGAACCTGGTCCAGGAAATTTACCAACAAAAGAAAATTATTTTTTAAAAATCTATTCCAGGTTCGCTGGATCACCCAGGTTTAACTATGATAGTCTATCTTCTTTCAGTCTTGGAGAGCTTTGACAGACCAGGCCCAGTGGGTCAACATTAACTTTTTTACAGTGAACCTAAAAAACGCAAAACATATAACATTTTTTACATATAGAAGATATAGCAGGAAATCTTGATACACTGCACCAAATATATAGTGATTTTCCTGTGGTGTAATTTTGCCTGTTTAATAGTCTAAACTGCTGTATAAAGAACGTATTTAAGTTAGCTTTAAGAAGCTGACACCTTAAGGTGTCATTATACTTTTTTTTTATTTTAGTTTCATTGCTAACTTTTGTTTTTTTCCTTTCTTCAACAATAACTATAGAAATGTACTTAATGTAGTGGAATATAGTGTGGAAAATGTTAATTAAAAACTTTTTATTAATTTTAATTTTTTTACAATGTAAATGAGGTTTGAAAAAAAATAATAAAACTAAAAAAGTTAAATAATCAGTTGCAAGCAGGTGAAGCGAGTATGATGAGTGACTAATATGTTCTACCCATGATTTCATATTAGTCATTTAGTATATTGACGAAACACCAATTCATTTACCTTACATCATGGCTCAAATCAACCATTAACTAATCCTATTTCTCAAATTATTGTTTAAATTAAAATTACTGTAAACTTTAACTTTAAAGTAAATTTAGTGTAAACCTTGGTTAGAGTTTCAGTATTTCTACAACCTGTATGTTCTTATATTCTTCTTTCCACACATGATTGCAGTTTAAAAATGTTTTCATTTTACTAAACACAAACAATTTAATGTATTGGGCAGCACTTTCCCAAATTTAAATGGCATTTTTGTGAGATTTGATGATGACAAACTTGGCCTCAAGATTGTTTGTATTTTTTGCAAATTCATCAGGCCACCACCTTGAGGAGTAACATTTATTGGCAGGATAGTTTTTTTTTTTAGGCCAGTTCCCCAATGTACTCTAGAGATAAGAGTGGCTCTATAGTGATTGCAGGGCACAAAAGTCATAAAATGCCAATAGTCAGTTTTTGAACAAAATCACAAGTACCCGATTCTTTGTGTTTTTTTTAACTGACACCAACAGTCATTTAGTAAAAATAGATGTTCTATTCCTCTCTGATAGCTTTGTGTTCATGACCTTCTTTATTGCTTCTTTTACATCTTTGTTTCGCAGACAATAGATAATAGGATTCAGTAACGGCGTTACCACGGTATTAAAAACACCTACAATTTTATTGATATCCATTGGGTAGGACAAACTCGGTCGAACATAAATGAATATGACTGTTCCATATAGAATAATTACAACTGTGAAATGTGAGGCGCATGTTGAAAAAGCTTTTTGTCTCCCTTTAGTGGATGGAATTTTAACTATTGAAGATACGATCAGCACATAGGATACGACAGTAAGAAGCAATGAAGTAAGAATAATACAGCAAGCAAAGAAGAAGACCACAATTTCTTCTAGAAAAGTATCTTTGCATGACAGCTGGAAAAGAGGTGGGATGTCACAAAAGAAATGGTTGATGATTGTAGGTTTACAAAATGTCAAGTGAGATATCAAAAGCACAAGGAAGAACACAGAAATGAAAGCTACTGACCAGCAAGTTATAGTAGCTTGAATACAAACTTGACCATTCATGATGGATGGATAACGCAATGGGTTACAGATGGCTAGATAGCGGTCAAAGGCCATCACTCCCAAAAGGAAAAACTCCGTGGAACCCAAAGAGAAGTAAAAATAAATTTGTGAGAGACAACCAGGTAATGAAATGTATTTCCAACCAGCCAGATTCATCAATAGCTTAGGAGCAATGGATGACGTATACCAAATTTCTAGAAAAGCAAGCTGGCTAAGCAGGAAGTACATAGGAGTGTGAAGTCTTGTGTCTATGCGTACCAAACAAATTATTGCTACGTTAGCAGTCAAAGTCAAAAGGTAAATGGCTAAGAAAATCACAAAGAGAAAAAGTTGCAATTCTACAGATATAGTAAACCCAACTAGGAAAAACTGGGCTGCACTGCTTTGATTTTCCATTATAATCTTCACCCTGTATCAATACCAAAGTAAACATGGATCATGCACACAATCTTATGTACACTTTTTGGTATACAATTTATAATTAATGATATGGCATGCATAGCATTGTAAACCTAAACACTTTAATGGCAGATGACAACAGTGACATCCTGGTTTATTTATTAAGGTGTAAAGGTAAATGAAGCCTAACATCAACAATCAGGATGAATCTTCACTACAGTAAATCATAAAGTGTTTGCTACATGAACTGCTTTATTACAAAAAAACTTTAAAGAGCATATAAATAGTAAAAAAAATCTAAGAATGAATAATTGAATGGTTAATCATCCACAATCATGTTAAAAAGAATGTAAACCTAAAAAAATTTGTTGACTTTTTTTAGTATATTTGAATAGACAAACATTGATCTTTATTTAAACAGGGCCTACAAAAAAAGGTGATACAGTTAAACAAATTATAAACAAAAATGACATTGAAATGAAAACTAGAATGAGGTGTTCTAAATTGGATGCCAGTAATAAAAACCTCAATAAGGAGAGTTAAAAAAAATTCCTCTAAGGCCTCAGGAGATGTAGGAGAGTCTTACCAATAGGTTAAAGACACTGCAAAATTATTTTAAGAACATCTCACATCACTGCTGATTTGTTTGGTTCTGGGCAATGGAAAAAATGAATTTCATTTAATACTAGAAGGAATATTCAAGAACCGCAAACATTTTACTGTGGGAATTTCACATAACAATTGCAACAGTCAGTCAATGTGAATTTATCTTCAATTAGAAATAGTTTTTATCAACAGAAATTTCATGGGAGGTGCTATGGACTCATAAATCAAAATTAAAGTTACTTGACCACAGAAGCAGTAGACATGTTTAGTGCAAATTGAGTACAGCATTGCAGAATAACCTTGGACCAACTGTGAAGCATGGAAACTTTAATGTTATGTGTTGAGGTTATTTTGTGGCTTCAGGGTCTGGGCAGCTCAGAAATGACGTTCATACTCTGCAGGTATGGTTGTACATTATAGTGTATAGACAATGCTTTATCTCGAACAGTTACTGAAATCAGCACAATAATCTAATTTGCGTTAAAACTATACTATGGGCAAACCTAAAACTTGCTCCATACCTTCCCCTATACTGAGCTTCCCTCCATAACTAACCTCTGTTATGAGCTCTCCTTTGCCACTGCTAACAGCAAAATAAATTACAGTCCTCAGCACCCCTATTTTAAGTCTGTATTCATAGAGATGCACTATTAGCACAGTAGATACCGCCTTGTAATAGTCTGACTCAATGAACTGCTTTTTTACTCCACTGTGTGGCAAAAGTTTGAGTCAAATAAACACTGTGACAGAAGAATAGTAAACTTTGGCAAGGATAGGAGAGCACTTCCTCTCACCATGTGGGCCTGATTTAGTAAAGCTTCCCAAGGCTGGAGAGCATACACTTTCATCAGTAAAGCTGGGTGATTTAGCACACCTGGAATGCATGGGCCAAGATTCAAAACATTTGCTAAAAATTACTTATATGACTCCATTCGAGGTTTGCTAGATCACCCAGCTTCACTGATGGAAGTATCCTTTTCAGCCTTGGAGAACTTTAATAAATCAGCCCCATAGCGTTAGCACATAAACATTCTTGGACAAGCTGTATTTACCTGCAGACCACCCTAAGAATCAAATAGATGAAAAGGAGGGCCATGAAGGCACAGGAGGAAGGAATAGGCTGGATTTTTCGGTAAGTCCATCAGACATGTGTGGAGCTCAAAGTAAGCAAATTGGACTAATGGCTTTCAAAACAGGAGAGAACTATCTACAAGTGTAAAAAAAAAACTCAGCTTTAATGAAAAAAAGTCTACCTATATGGGTCTTATGGTTTTATTAAAGTATTTTTTAATGATTTTTTTATGTTTGATTGTTTGCCAATACCTACTCCAGTACTTAAATAAAGTTACTTGTTTACACCCCCTAACAAATTATTTTCAAAGACAAATAAAAATGCCATTGTTGACACCTACAGTGCATTTTCTTTAAATAATTCATACCAAAATTGCATGTAATTCCAGGTCTCTATACTACTTAAAAATCCTATACTGTATACTCGATAGGGTGTCAAATCTGGCAAACATAATCTTCATTAAGTTCAACAGCCTGCAAAAAGAGTTCCATAAACAAGAACCAGCTCAGCTAGGAGCCTGTGTTTTGACTTCATACTGGATACTTTCAGTATCTTTTAAAGTCTTAATGCGTACATTCCTAACAATGCCACACACAGTGTTACAGTACAGTGTTATTTATTTTTTAAAAAGTCTTTACCTTTTTTTATTAAAAAGAAGTCCCTAATGGGAACATAACTACCACCCATAAAAACTACACGATCATGGAGGCGGGAGGCCCCAACATTTGTTACTGACCTCTGTTTCTACTTTCCCCTGCTGTTTAAATTGTCAGTGCAGCACAGAAAACACAGGAGGATTGTGCTGTGTGTTACAAGCTGTGAATCCTTACCTGGTCACAAGGCCCAGGAAAACTGTCTGTACCATGACCCTGGAATGTTCCCAACAAGAGGAGGATGTATAGCATGGGAGAAAGCTGTCTGAAGCTGGTGCCCAGGTAGGTATTTCTAAGGATGTGTTTTTTTGTACTGTTGTGTGTTAGTGTATGTGTGTTGGATAACTGTTTTTGTTTGTATTAAGCATATGTACTTAGTGTGTGCAAGAACATAAGTATTACTTCATTTTCTCAGTTGGCTCCTCCAATAAGAAGACTGAACTTAGTAACAAGTCAAAATGTATGAACCTACAGCAAGGGTAAAGGAGTCCAAGAAGTATGTGCTAACTCTGATGATATCTGCACAAAGAAAGCAGCATCAAAGCATTGTCACATAGAAGAGGCTGTTTGAGTATGTGCTATGGAGAGAAAGCACAAATAAGTTCTAAGACAGCTACATTGTGTGTTGCATTATAAATAACCCCCATTTCTCTAAACACACCTTGTGAACTTTTGCTTCATCAACTGCAAATTGGATTCAGCTCATCAAACCTGGGATTTCAGAGGTGCTGTAAGAAGTGGATGCTGCTGTGATCACTCATCTCATTGTTAAATTCAAAGCTAATACTCTTTTTACTTTCAATTAGCAGAGACCTCTAAAAATAACAACTGGAAGGCCTGCCAAAAATCTAATAAACAGCTGCTGAAGTTAAGATTTAATTGTTGTTCTTTTATCAATAATGGTGTATTATCTTTCTTTTGATTCCTGTATTGTTGTAGTTTCTTGATGTTATTTCTTTGATGTTATAAAATGTCACAGTATAAGTTAGTTTTGTCTGTCTTGGCTAAGAAGCACTTACTATTAGAAAGATGCATTTATATATAACATGAAATCAGGCCCTGATGTGATAAAATAATGACTTCTGAGACCATTTCAGTTCAATACATCAGAGAGCAGTTTAAAAAAAATAAAGATATCAGTATTGTATGACATCATATGTTTATTTATGTTTCTTTTATATATATTTTTAAGAGGTAATATAAATAACCCATATATGTATTATCAATGGTCTGCAAAGTTGACTCAGGATTGGAACAGCAGCAGTTAACTTGTTTTAGGGTATTCAGTGTCCTTTCCAATGTAGTGAATTTCAGCTGGAGGGGAATGGGTATGAATCAGAACTTTTTGCTTGGGGTTACTGAATTATTGCTGGAGGGAATAGCCTGCATAGTGCCACTCTCCACACTCTACAAGACAATGTGGCATCAATGCAAACTTTGCCAAGTACACTTAGTACTCTGAAGCAAAAGGAGCAAGGCAGCATACATAGGAATTAAGGTGCATAGCCATATTTCAAGTAACATAATGTTTTGTCACCACCCCTTGTGCCAAAAGTGCCATATTATCTGGTCTGCACTGTGGGTCTAGAATCTAACCAAATAGCTTAATACACAGAAATATTCAGCAACATTTTCTACTAGATTCTAGAGGAATTATTCACTAAATATTTTGTGCATTGGGCCATTTGGTTTAATTTGCCATTTTGACAACTAGAATTTATGATAGTGGGTGACATGCTTATTTTCAGAGCCAACACTCTTCTACCATACCTACAACCCCTGCTTACCAACACTACACCAAAATAAACCACCTTGCTAACCTTCGAACACAAAGAACCCCACTTGCCCCCACCACACCTTACAACCCAACCTGAAGCAGCCACAGCCACAATATGTAAAATCTAGCTTGTGATTGGCATACAGGAACTTGTATACAGTAACTACACCAGTGTGTGACACTGCTTACTACCAAATTATAGGACCCCAATCAAGACCACTAAACCAATGTGTTTGAATCGATACCATCACACAATTGTGTACAAGCCCACTTGCAGGTTCCTGATGGCTTTTAAGACACAAGACCCTGCTTGCTGCAACCCCACTAACATGTACTCCCTTGCACACTACCACCATACCGACATACAGTACCTCACTTTCAGCAAGCAGAAACTTGATCGCCACCAACACATCAAACATCTACACTGCCACTTATGCACTCTCCAACACTCCAACATGCACTTCTGCATTCACCAACACCATTGTAAACTTTGCAATTAGGCATATCGGTTTCACATATGCAAAACAATTGGCTCAAAAACACACCTAAAGCCTGTGCATAACCATCATACTTTCAATGAACCACATAATATTAGTTGCTGCTTTATCCTAATAACAATCTATTGGTATTAGGCATTAATAAAACACAGATTGTTAGTTGCGCAATCCATTGATATTAGGATAAGCCCCAGGGCCCAATCTTATTCTGGGGTCCCTATTGTAGCGGTGGAAATACATTTAATTGATATTGTTACTTATAATACTTTGCTGTTTATATGTGGGATGTCAGTTGTATGTCAGAAAGTTGGCCAGCTGGAAACTATCCAATTTTTTTGGCTAGGATGCTTCAATATGGGAACAAGCCTCTAGTAAACCTGCAGCATTATTCATGAAAGCATCATATCAAACACAGTTGTAGTGGATTGTGAAGATGAGTTTTGAAAACAGGGAGACAGAAAATTGGATAATTTTACAAAGCTTTGACATAATGATATGCATTTTTATTTCAGCCACATGGATGTAATTTTAAAATTTTACTTAAAAATATATTTTCCTTTAATAAATATGGATCTTCGCCCTAGTGTGCTTGCTTTGTAAATTAGGTCTAATGGATAGACAAGCCATGAACTAGCATAGCCATATTTCTGGAGTTTTTATATGCAGATTTTAAGATATTATGAATCACTGCATAAGTTACATATTGTCTGGTGGAAAATGTTGCAGGTGCATGTTACCTCAACAGTCATGTTTGGATACACTGCTTTATACATAGACCCCTTAGAAACAATTTGAGACAGCAATTTTAGTTTTAAGAAAATCTACCTATTTTTATAACAAAATAGACATACATAGTTTTCCCTCACATGGCATCAGTATCTGCACCATTTAGCGAAATAGCACAAAATTTAGCCATCTGGCTAGGTTTAGGAAGATTTCAGAATTCCTTTTCCTGTCAGTTTGTCACAGCACAAAAGTGCTTACAGCCTAGTTGTGAGAAAATATGGCCCACGAGAATCGGAATCCACACCACCCTGCTCATGTGGATTGCCAATTACGCCAGCACATGTTTTTTTTTGCAAAACCCTGGTATAGGTTGTTGCATCTTTACCTAAGAAACATATTGGTTTTAATTCAAGAAACTATGGAGCCACAGATCTCACGTCTACTACTTTCTTGGATAAAAATTCTGGTTTTACAAATACCACCATCCTTAACATGATTTGCTAACTGATCAGTACACCCTAAAGTGTATTTAAACCTATAAACTGGTAAACAAAGTAGTGCTGCTGACCCCATTTACTGAATGAAGATCATGTTATGGTCATTACTGGACGTGCGTTTCATTCCTCCAACAGTGAGTACCTGTGCGTGTAAATTGGCCATTTGCATTAGTGGTTACACTGTCAGTTGTTGCTGTTATGTGCAACTTTATATAATCATGATGTATGGGTATCTTTTTTGCTAATTTTTTTTTTTTTTATTTGTTATTCTATTTTATTCTATTATTTTTTTTTCAATTGATGCGATAATGCTTTCTTTTTATTGTTAATGTGTCAATGGACTTTTTAAGGGTTGTTCAAAAAAATATTGTTTTTATATTTTTTGACACAATATTAGCCTGAAAAATCCTATACTTTCTCCTCTTTCAATATCTGCTGACTCCAATACTTACCATCCCTCCAGTGTGTTTTTTTCTGTCCCCATTCATTGGATAAATGCTTTAAAAAAAACAGTGATCATGTCTTTTACAGCTTTCTGGTGGCTACAGGTGTCACATATGTTACTACTTCTCTGTGCTCACTCCCAGCTATAAACTGAAGTCTAAAATACAGATGCCCAGACACAAAATGTGCCCTGAATACTGTAAATTGAAGGCATCTCTCCATCTCCATCAAGAAAAGTAAACGACAGAGGCTCCCAAAACAGCAGGCTAATATTGGGCACACATGCACTGTTGTATAACATAATTATTAAAGGGAAATGTATTCCCAGGCAGGGCAATCAGATATTTTTAAATGTTTTTAGTGCATACATCCTAACCAGAAATTTGGAAAAGCAGCATTTGTGAGAGAATGAAGATTTAAAAACAAATGGAAAATTACATATAAATGAACATGAAAAAAAATTGTTAGACCCTTCTTATAACAATTTATAAAAATAAAATGAGGCTTTAATTTTAAACCTAGTAAAACCACATTTATTTCTTTTTTTTTAATATAGACTATAAATGTTTTTTAAACATGTTGTATTTTACCTTTTGTTTCCGTAGGGTAATCTAGCGATAGATCTGAATCCTAATGAGGTGCACTATATATAGTTCTATATATATATGCTCAATAGGATATAGATCTATGTTTATTAATTATTTCATTATGTTAAAGACACAGCTAAACTTCAATCTCACATAAAATCTTTTCAGAGTCCCCAAAAGGTTTTGTTGCATTGTAGTGGCTTCTATGACTATAATTACAATGACAGCTCCAAAATGATAGGTGAAAAAAAGTTTTGAGAAATGTATACGGTAAAGTAATTTGAAAAGATCTGATTGATGGGGAGAAGTGACAGAACTTAAACATTATACATAAATTCCATTACCTGTTCTTAAAGCTTATTGCTTTTGTCAATTTATTTTATATTAAACTAGATACACCATGGTCTTTTCCAGGTGCACAGGAGTGGCAATCCAGTGCTCCAATGTGCCAGCCATGCTCTTGTACAGAAAAAGAGAGATGTCTTGGTGTATTAATGTCAAAGGGGCCAGGACTTCATTTTAGGGGGTGAGGGAGGAAGGTGTGAAGGAGAAAGGCAGTCTGCACAGTATAAATACTGTAACTGCTATCTTTAAGTGGACATTTCTGAATGTGTAAATTACATGAAATTACATAGCTTTTTAGTAGTGTTTTGGATTGCTAACTTGATGCTTGAATTTCTTAGGCTGTAGATTATAGGATTAAGTAATGGGGTCACAACAGAATAAAATACAGATACAGTTTTGTCTATATAAGTTGAATTTCCAGTTGAAGGTCTTACATAGGTAAAAATAATAGTTCCATAGAATATAGTTACAACTGTAACGTGTGATGCACAAGTAGAGAAAGCTTTCTGACGACTTCTAGTGGAAGACATTGTAAGAATGGTAAACATAATGAAGATATATGATATTAGGATCACAAGACAACAGCTTAAAATTAAAATACAAGCCTGTCCAAAGAAAGTCTTTGCTGCTATTGATGTATCGGAACAGGATAACTTCACTAATGGTCCAAAATCACAAAAAAAATGGTCAATTTTTCTGTAACCACAAAAAAATAACTTTGACACCCAAACTGTGGGCATTAAGGGAACGAGACATCCACTTATCCAGGAAGCAAGGGCCAACTGATAGCAAACATGTTGGGTCATTATCATTGAGTAACGTAAAGGATTACAAATGGCCAAGTAACGGTCATATCCCATAATAGCCAGAAGAACATTTTCTAGTGAACCAGAAAAAAATATGAAGTAGAACTGGGTCAGACAACCATATAGGGATATAGTTACAGTCTCAAACAAGAGGCCATGCAACATTTTTGGGATGATAACAGTTGTGTAGCCAATTTCCATCAGAGAGAAGTGACTGAGGAAAATATACATTGGTATATGAAGCTGTGCGTTCACACGAACAACGGTAATAATTAGCATGTTGGCCAACAAGGTAATAGAATAAGAAGTTAGTGTTAAGATGAACAAAACCTTTTTTAAATCCGAAGGCAATGGGAAGCCAAGCAAAATGAAGTCTGTAACTTTTGAGTTATTTTGTAATGCCATGCTTTCATTGTTTCTGGTTAATGAAGTAATAGAATGTGTTTGGACAAGTCAACTTATAGGCAGGAATAAAACAAATTATCAATGTTCTGTAAGTCATTCAAACCCAATAGACATCATAATACTTTTAAATAATGTATTGATCTTCAAGAAAAAAAAATTACAGTCAGATCAAAAATTTCCCTTTGCTTCTATAGATCTTTGACACCTTTATTACTTTTAGGAATAAAATCTGTTCTAATAAAAAGTACCAATTATGGTGAAACTGACTTACTCTTTCAGAAGGCTATGCCAAATGGAAGTGTGTGGCACTCAGCCTCCTTTGTGAGGAGTAAGTTTGTTTTATGTAAGGAGAGCAGAAGATAATCTTCCAACTGCTGTGGGAACAAACCAGTAAAGCCATGGCAGATAACTGGACAGTGGGCAAAAAGAAAGAGACGAAGACAAGTACAATAAGCGAATATTCTGTATATAAGCGTACCTAAACAATGTTTCTAGAAATACATAGCTTAATTATAGGTGTTGTTACAGCAGTGATCCCATAAATTATATATCTACCATAAATATTCCAACATCTTTTCTTTTTTACTTCATCTGGTCATGTGATTCGTGTTTCATGTACTCAGTCCTCAGTTTTAGTGACTAGTGGCAAATACTAACTTATTTATATCCTACCTGGTTGTTTTTTAGTGCATAGTGTCACATAGCACATATAACAAACAGATTTAATAGCGCCTCCAAGGAATTCTTTCAAATTGCTAGAAGGTCCTTTGTGGTTTTAATTTCTTCAAATGTATTTTTTTCCACATTAACCATTATTTGTCTTATACCATACATACAAAACGTTTTATCCCTGCTATGTCCTAATTTCTTTGTTATGTCTTTCTCTATTTCCAGTTTATAAAATCCCTGACACTGACATAAAAGGGCTTTTGCTATGTATTTTTATCTTGGAGAAGGTTAGAAAAATTATACCATTGGAACAGCTCTCAATTAAATAGCGTTTGCCTCTAAACTAATCACATACTCCCAACACAATTTTCAAAAAAACAATTCCTTAAAAAATGATCAATGTATTAGATTCCCAAGACTATAATTTTCTTCTTGATGACTTCCAATGATCATAAATCAAATTTTTTTAATTGTCTAATTTCAAAAAACCACCTAATCGCTTTAAACCCAAGATTTTAATAATTCCAAATAAAAACTATAGGGGGATTTGTGAGGATGGTGCAACTAAAGGAATCTTTTCTCAGTAGGAGTTTTGGCAAACTGACGGTTTTTGGAAAGAGTTAGTATTAAAGCCAATGAAAAATTGGTGGTGTTCTTGAGCCACCCGGTCAATGTCCAGATATATATCTGGGCTGGGAGCTCAGGTGTCCTAGCTGCGTTCTGATGGGAGTCCACTGGTCTTTCAATGCAGAGAGGAAGAGAGCTCCAGGGAATTTGCTATAACAGGATGTCACCATAGTTCACAGCAAAGACTGTTTTTGTGACAACAAACCAGTAAGGTAGGTTCTTGTAAGAGCTGCTAAGATCAAAAGTGGCCTTAGCACCGCTACAGGTCACCCTATTCCGAGATGCATGGCTTGGTGTATCAAGTGAGGAAGTGGCTTCAAGAATCCCTCACAGTTTCTAAATTGTGGCGAAGGTTAAAACTGACTGCTTCCTGGGAGATTTCCTGCAAATTCTGTGGAAATGGGTAACTCATGCAGAACCATAGACTGCTGACTAGTTTGTTGACATAATTAAAGACAACCTAGCTGCTGAGCATTTCCTCAAAGGGCCAACATCTCAGTGACCTGCACCACAGAATTGGTCATTCAATGTGCCCAGCAACAAGGAAAAGTTTTCCACTCAGAGACACTGAGCTTGAATGAAAGAGTGGGGACAGGTCCCAAGTGGGCGAGAAGACCTGCCATGCCTCTTCATCTGATACGTGGGACTTGGATTAGTGCTCCATGAGTGGCCTGCCATTTCCCAAGGGATGTCTCTGTTTGCACGGCCGTTGTGTACTTCTGAGACTGAGACTTCTATTTTATGACTGAAGTGAAAGTGGGTGATAAGTCTGCCCAAGCTTGGTTTGACTTAGGAAGTCTAGTTTCTTTGGTACCTGTCAGCCTGAAAAGCTCAAATCAGCTTTAAAGGCCCCTCATTTGTTTGTCATGTTGCTTTTTCGAACACTCAAAGCTTCCCTGCTGCTATACTTAACTGTAAACCATTAGGTGGGAATGTCGGCAGACTTGATGCATCAAATAATTTTGTGATGGGACTTTCCCCTTTTTTGGGACTTCTGGAGTGGAAAAAAGTCTGTGAATAACAACATTGTGAATAAGACCATAAAATGTAACTCTAACACTCTCTGTGAGCTAGGGTAAAAATTGATGTTGTCGGGGTACCCCCAGATGATTCTAATGGGTTTTCTTTGGCAGTCTTGGATGATGTTGCATCTATAGACCTTGGAGTCTCCAATGTCAGACTTTGAAGAATCATAGGAAAAATTCAGCTGCAAGACTTGATGTTAGCTATGGCTTGGGAGAAAGTTAAATGATATACATGCTTTCCTAGGTTCCAGATTTTGAGAATATCTGAATTTGTTACATTGAGTAGACAAGGTGTGGGGAGAGGTAATAGAACAATTGCTAATGTGGCAGGCGCAGCACTATGAGGTGCCTTGTGCGCTGTGGCATTAGAAGAATTATTATCTCTGTCTCTCTTTAGTCTGATGAGACTGCCTTTACCCTATAATTCCTCTAGTACCGTTTCATAAAAGTAGTAGGTTTAAAGAGCACACCAAATACTTCAAATAACTTCTTTAATAACTTCAAACTTTCTTCATATAACACTGCTGCTTCTGCTGCAGAAAGTCTATGTACAAACATGTGTTGAATGAGGTATCACAAAATGATGGTTGGATCTGACTCTCAGGTAGAGCACTTTGACATGCAGTATAATTTGCACTACAACTCTCAGTCTGCTCTGTATTAGATAGAACTGTGCAGTTTGCAGTATGACATGGTAAGGTGGAACTATGAAGATTGATGGATAAGAGGTTTGGTTGGCAAGAGGTTGAAGTTGGTTAGTTTGTTTGTTGGTTGTTTGTTGGTTGTTTGTTGGTGGAACTTTTTTGGCCTTTTGTCTACTTCAATGGAACTCTCTGGCTGGAACTCTGGCTGTTCTCCTCTCTTCTCCCTCTCTCTCTGTTAGCGCGCTGAATACAGCCTGGTTTGCTAGGGAATTTCCCCATAGGCACAGTGTAAGGCTGGTTGTGATTGGTTGAGGCCTCTGCATAGTGTAAGACTCACTGTGATTGGCTTACCTCTTCTAGCTAGATAATGACTCTTAAAGGTATATTTTCCTTTTCTGCCTATGTTAACAAAATGCATATATAACTGTTATAAACATTCACAACCATAAAATACAGTGATAACTCTGCGTCTAGCTTAAACATTTGAGCTTATGAGCTGTATAGTGGGGTTATTGGCAGGTTTAGGTGTATACAGAATATGCTGCACTAATAACCTAGGACACGTTTTAGCTGGCCAGCTACAGCTAATGCCCCAGCCCTTTTACAGTATGGTGTTGGCCCAGGGGAGGGACATTACTTCAGAAATAACCCAGCAGCACATTTTACAGATTTTGTTTTGGCCAGGGGATTTTGCTGAAGTAAAGCGTTGTAAGTTTGTCTGGAGTACCAATTGTCCACTCTAGATACCTACTTTTGTATTTTCTATAACTACCTATCATAGAGGCAATGAACCTTGTCAGGCCATTGGTTAAGTCAGCTAGAGGGCATTGTTACATTTTAGTGGAGGTGGTTAATATAAACTGATACCCTGAGGAAATTTCATTAACAACCACGCCTCTAAAACAATTAGAAAAGGATTTATTTCACATTTACCCACACAGGAATTCTCAGGTAAATTCCCAAAAATCAGTGGAGACCCTTCATGTCCAAGGTCATGCAGTAATTATATCCTCCATCAGGAATAAGCTTTATATCTCAGTGTACCATTCCCAGAGTAATGGGTTGGTTGAAACAACACCCTGAAGATGACCCTGAAGACACTAGTGGAAAAGAATAGGAAGGATTGCGATTGTCCCCGTCATACCTCACGTTTGCAGTCCAAGAGGTGCCCTGATCTTCCACAAGTTTTTTACCCTTTAAATTGGTGTATGGGAGACCCTGCAGCCTATTAGATATTGCTGAAGAAATATAGGAAGAGACCACCACCTGTAAATGTAATATAGCATATCTGTGTAACACAGGACAGAATCGTGGCAGTCTCATGCCTGTGTTCATGGAGCATATGCAACAGGCGCAGGAGGCCAGGAGTTAGAATCAGTCAGTGAAGTTTGGTTCTTTTAACCCTGTTGACCATTTGCCTTTCTTTATCCCTACGGTAGAAGGCAAATTCCTGTCCAAGTACAGGGATCACACAAGATTGTTAGGAATAGGATTGCACTTGTATCATTAAACAGCATATAATTACATTAATTTTTCAACACATCAATTTAGCTGTGGAATTGTGCAAATCCCATTTAAAGCCATTCCAATCCCTGCGCATTGCCCATTTTGCTGTATATTTAAAGTAAGACTCATTTTGCTACCTAGTGGCCAATGGAAGGAGCACAGCAGGAACACACAATGGTAAATGGTATACCTTCTAATGAATACACTGACTAATCTAGGTCAAATTTACAGGGGAACGATTTATAAATAGACAACAGTATGTGTATGTGAGTTTTTCTTTGAAGGAGCCCTTTACAGACTCACAGCTGTTAGGAAAAGTTATCAGATGCACATTTAATGATAGTATTCAGTAAAAATATCCTCATTTTTAATTTATTTAAAACAAATGCTCCTCGTTAAATTTATTCCACATCTACATACAGATAAAGCTGCCCAAAAAGAGATTGTTCTCATGAATAAATACCACCTTTGAAGATGTTTTAGCCAGTAAGCACACACAGTTGGTTATATTTTACCAGTTATCTTGAAGAGTTATGCTTGCAATTGCCTAAAATATTAAAACTATCTTATTGTTGAACTTCCAGCTTACTTTCAGTCTTGCACAGAGGCCTTCCCTATACTGAACATGCTTACTCTAATTCCAATGCACACTTTAAATTATTCACAGTGTGCAATAGAAGCCAGATAGAGCCTGCCTCCTTTCGTGGTTGTCGGATGTTCAGTGTCATCTAGCACATTCTTCTACAGCCTTCTACAGCCTCTACTGTCCCTGGTCTGCCGTATAAATTGGACTTTAGTCCTTTATTAATAGATGCTCAGCCTAACACGTGGGCATTCTCTTGCGATCTGAAATAATCTGTATCCCTAGGTATACTATCTAACATTCATCCAGTAAAGCATCTGGATATTTGCATAACTTCTCCCAAAAATTGCCTCTGGCATTAGTGATCAGGGAAACAATTTTAAGACAGGGAATCAGATATTCCCTTGTGGGAATCATCCAAATCAATGTGTTTTAAAGGCAGTAATTGATTTCCACCAGGGCATGTTTGTAAATGGAGTTGACAAGACATTTAATATAAGTGATTTATGGCATGAATATCTGTGCATTGTTATTGAAAGCTTTGACTTTATTTTGTTATGTGATCTGAAATATTTGTTAAAAAAAAAACATCATTATAAAATTGTATGAAAAGTGTCTGCTTTGCATGAAACTCAGACTATACAATACTGGGGACCCTTACCTCTCGTTTAAAAAATTTTTCAACAACAGTAAGTAAAGAACTTTATTTGGAATTTTTTATTGGAGTCAAAACAGCTTGAATTTAGCCAGCCTTCAATTTTCTTCATTACACCCAATTTTCTCTCATAAAAAATAAAATATAAAAAAATTATTTAAAAAATCTGCTTTAATAGCTCAATTTCTTTTATTTTGTAGACTGTATATAATTGAATAGGGAGATCAATAGGGAATAAACTAATTACAATATCTTATCTTAACTAGATGAATGTGCAGCTGAAGGTCTCACATACATAAAGAAAAAGACTACCATTAAAAGTAATAACTATGGAGATATGGGAAGCACATGTACAGAAAATTTTTTGGCATCCTTCATTTGTCTGAATTTTCATTATTGCAGATATTCTATACATGAATAAATATGTATATATATATGTGATATATATGTGAAAATAATGCTGCAAATGAGAAACTTAAAATTAGAATCCATGCCTTTCCAAAAAATGATCTCACAGCCATAATGTAATCCAAACAGGGCAACTCTAACAAGGGACTAAAATCACAGAAAACATGATCAATATCACTTTTCCCACAAAAGTACAACTTTGACACTGGGACTGTGGGCAACAAAGACATAAGGGAACTGGGTATCCAAATCTTGGGTGTGTAGCAAAAACTAAGAGTCAGTATGGATGGATAATGTAAAGGATTGCAGATAGCAAAGTAACAGTCATACTCCAACATAGCTAGATAATTATTTTCCATAGAACCAAATAAAATAATTAAATAGAACCGAGTCAAATATCCAACTAAAGAAATATTACTGTTTACACTCAGATCAGCCAACATTTTAGGAATGGCAATTGTGGTTCAATTAATTTCCACCAAAGATATGCCACAAAGAAAACTGTACATAGGAGTATACAGATAAAGGTTTTTCCTGACAAGTGTTATAATGATAATGTTTGCTGCCAAAATAATAAAGCAGGAAAATAGAATAAATCAGAAGACATGGATCCATAGATTTGAGAAAACCGGAAGCTAGTTAGAACCCAAGTGTCATTGATATATTCAGAATCTTCATAGGACATCTCTTTGTAAATTAAAAGAGAAAAAAAGAAGAACAGAAATAAATATAAATAACAGATATATACAGTCATGTAAAAAAGAAACCACAAACAATATCAATTCCAAGGTTTGCTTATCTGGACAAAAACGATTTGGTCCTTAGCAGGTGGTAAAATTATGTAAATACTACCTCACATACACAAAAATACCAAACATTTTACACAATATTATTACTTTTTCCAGAAATCCAAAAGCAGTGTGTGAAAAACCATCTAACATCTTCTTAGAAAGTAAGAGGGTGAGTAGCAGTGCTTACAAATAAATGCAGAATCATTAGCAAATTTGACCACCTTTATAAAGGCAGAAATGTTGGCAGTTTGCAGGTCTGAAAATTAAGGTGTGTGTTAACACAATTCCAAAGAAGAAATACATCTGTAGTAATCTTGGAGCAACTAAAAAAAAAACTAATACATTGCAACCAGGCAGGTTCTTTATTTTAAAGAGGACAGGTGATTTCCTTTCTGCAGTAAAATAATCTTACCTGTCTGATAGCAATTTTGTATTTGCAACAACCAGTCCCCCGTTCTATCGCTTTGATGTTTTGCTTTGATCTTCAGTTATCTTGATTGTTAGTGCCAGGATGACTTAAGTGACATACAACATTGACATTTATTCATTTCTTGTCAGTCACAGGGGAAGCTGTTGTTGTCCTGTTATGGATTTTTTTTTATTCTAAAACCATTTCACACTGAATTTATCAACAGAAATAACAGCACTTTACTTAGCATAATCACCCCTTAAAATACTCCCCCCCTAAAAATACTTACTTAATCAGGTGTAACTACCTATTTAGGAGCACAGTAATTTATATTGTTAAGAAGTTTATATACTACTAAGACCCTTCCCAGACCAAGAAGCCCCTCCACAATGGAGGAAAGGAACAAATATGAAAATAGCCAGAGAGGTTATCAAAAAGCCTATGGTAACTTTAAAGCAATTACAGGTATTCTGGACCAAGAGTAATAACTGGGCCTGATTTATCAAAGCTCCCCAAGACTGGAAAAGATCATGGCAGGCGAACCTGGATGATCCAGCAAACCTGGAACGGATCTAGTCCAAGATTGAAAACACTTGCCAAATAATAGCAAATGATTTTAAGAAATACATGCCCAGGCTTGCTGGTTCACCCAGGTTTACCAATGATAGTCTATCTTCTCTAGTCCTGGAAAGCGTGTGTGCATGTGACAAAAATATCACAAGTGCTCCACAAATATGGCTTGTATTGGAAAAAACAAGAAAAAATAGTGACTGCTTTTACAATATTAAGTCTCAATTGAGCTTTGCCAAAACATGCGACCAAGTGGAAAAAGATGGTCAGATCAGAACAAAATCAAATTAGCTGACCTCAACAACAAACAGCACATCTAGCAAGAAGCCAATACAGCTCACCATGCAAAGATCATATGGCAAACCTTGCTGTCAGGCCAGCACTTTGTTTTGAGCACATTGGAAGAAGAAGAAACCAGGTAGTAGAATAATTTATTGCAACCTGTAATACTGCCTCCCACCACCAGAGGGAAATTGGCAGTGAAATGGTTAACTTAAACCTGCAGTTCTGCTTTTTACCACCAGAGGAAGATTTTCCCACAGCCTAGCTCTCTGGATTCACTCTCTGTATAGTTAAGGCTGTACCTGCTTGACTTTAACTCAGCTGTCAATACCTCACTGGATTTGCCTGAACTACCTTTACACATGGAACTAGTAGCATCCTGCTGTGGGTGTTTTTCTGCAGCAGAGAGTGAGGCTCTTGTCTGGATAGAAGCAACAAAATATATTCAAATTCATGAGGAAAAACTGCTGGCCTCTACCAGAAAGTTAATAATGGGACAAAGGTTCACCTTCCAACATGACATCCACCCAAAGCACACGGTAAACTATCCAATTTGACTGAGCATGAATAGTACTGCAAAGAAAAGTGGCCAAATATTGTGCAGTCCGGATGTTGGTAGAGAAGTATCTCTACCAAAAAACTCAGGGTTTTAATTAAAGAACCCACAAAGTGCTGACATGGGGGATCTTTTATCCATCTCAGCAATTATTTTTTTTTCCTGAGCTGTTTCTATTCTACCTATAGCTTGGATGCCCTGAGTTGCATTGGGTAAAGTAATTTTGTGTGTGTTTGCAGGCTGAACAGGAAAAAATATGAATATTTTTGACAGTGTTTTTTTTTTTTTTTTAACCCTCTGGATAGTTTGAGAAATACAAGCAATGTTCCCGATTGAAGCATTATTTATGGTAACAGAGCTAGGTCACAGAATTTATTCTTCTTTAAGTGCGTTGTAAATGGTGATTGTCAGGGGAGACAAAGATCGACCTTACAAAAATTTTTCAAAGAAAAGAGACTGAAACGAGGTAGGAAGCAAAGACATTATTGGCAAAACTGAAAGGAAAGATACTAAGTAATGACACACAAAAGATGTTTAGGTTCTAAGACTGACATCCTCTAACAAATATATAATTTATAATCTGAAGAGGAACTAAACTCATTGTGGGTAATCTTCTTCCATATTCATCATCTATGCACCGCATACATGCCGATCATTTTACAGACTTACCTGTGTGCAGTCGTAAGTCTCTTTTGTCAATTAGTTCTTACTCCTGGTGACTTTTTGTTTTTGAGTAATATCTGCTTTAAGATGGCACAGTGAGTTTTCTTTGCAGAATGTAACTTTGACTGTCCTTTTTAGGGCTTGTTTCATTTCTTGATTCCTGAGACCATAGATTAGAGGGTTTAAAGTTGGAGTTACAACACAGTAGAACAATGACACCACTTTATCTATATGAGAAGAAATACTGTGGTCTGATCTGACATACATGTAGATGATGGAGCCATAAAACAAGCAGACAACAGTAAGATGAGAACCACAGGTTGAGAGTGTCTTCCTTCGCCCTCTAGAAGAGGGTATTTTAGCAATAATAGCAACAACTAGACCATAGGATATACTAATGAAAACCAAATTGCCTAGTATAACTAAACAAGCCAAAGACAAAAAAAACTACTTCAACAATGTAGACACTATTGATTGAACAAGAGTGGTGAAGTAATGGGGAAAAGTCACAATAGAAGTGATCTATTATATTGGAACCACAAAATAAAGTCATTGAGAGGAATATAGCTGGGAATAGAGGAGCCAGAAATCCACATAACCATGATGTCATTGCTAAGAATATACATGCACTTGGAGTCATAATACTATTATACCTCAAGGGATTGGAAATAGCCATATATCTATCATAAGCCATAGACGATAACAAGAAATTTTCAGTTGAACCAAAAACAAAAAGGAAATAAAACTGAGCCACACACAATGGGACAGTAATGGCTTTGTCAAATGAATTTAGATCAATCAACAGTCTTGGCATAGTGACTGAGGTGTAACAGATTTCTAAAAAGGAGAAGATGCAAATGAAAAAGTACATTGGGCTGTGAAGTTTATTATTACAGCAAACAACAGCCATTATAAGAAAATTGCAAGCCAATGACACTAAATAGATGAGCAAAAAAGCAAGAAACAGAAATGGCTGCAGTTCTTTTGATACTGGGAATCCCAAAAGGACAAAATTTGAAAGCATGCTATGATTCATGAATGTCATACCTGGGAGAGAAAAAATACTTCTTTATTAGGTTTTAACTAATACACATTTTACATAAAATATTATAAAGTCATGTGAAAAAAGTATAAAAATATTAATATAAAATTACTGACTTTTTAACATAGATAAACAGGCAGACATTAGATCTTAAAAACAGTGCCTAGCATATAAAATTGTATCATTAATGTATTCAATCAATAAAATTTAATGAAGACAAGAAGGTGAATTTTCTCTTTTATTCACTTAATAAAAAAGATATCCACATATGTATTGATATACTTTAGAAACAATAAGTAGACCAATGTCTCCATAGGCTGGTATAAACTGACCACTTTAGCAGGTGCTATTTCCATCACTTTCAGTTGTATTGTTCGGATGAGAATCGAATAATTGTAGATAAAAACTCCTAATTATTATGTAAAACTTGAAATTGCCTGTTTACTAATTATCACTTTATTCAAGTGTTTCAGTGCCAGTTGATATGAATACACATGCACTACAATACACTCATTTAAAGACTCACTATACTAAGTGGGAAATCTATTAACTTCTAAATAATTTTCCCTGAATGAGTATGCAGCTCCAGTGTACAACTCCCTGCCACACAATTGTATGCCTGTTACAGCTGTGTGACTGAAAGTATTGAAACCAAAAAGATCAGCTTTATATCTAGACAGCAGTCTTCAATATAAGGGGCTGTATTTATTAAAGCTCTCCAAGATTAGAGAGGATACACTTTCATCAGTGAAGCTGGGTGATCCAGCAAACCTGAAATAGATTTCTTTAAACGCATTTGCTATTTGCTAGCAAAGGTTTTGAATCCTGGACCAGATCCATTCCAGGTTTGCCAGATCACCCAGTTTAACTGATGAAAGTGCATTCTCTCCAGCCTTTAAGAGCCTAAATAAATCAGACTTTTACATAATATCCCAGTGATAAGTCTACTTTAATTTAATTGAATTTCTTGAGTACATGAATATTCTGAACATACATTTTATCATATAACTGAACTATTTTTAATGAAACTTATGGCAAGATTTTTTTTAGATTTGGATAAAGTTTAAGTATTAGAACCAGTTTAGTATTCAACATTTATTTGTTGCAGATGACAAAACATAGTGGGGTTGATTCACATAAAAAGTTTAGTCTGGTCATCACTCTGCAAGGTATTATCCACTTTGCTGACTTCAACCATCCTTCAACCATCCATTCATATGGGAAGCATGGTAGCTCAGAGGTAAGTCCTCTGGCCTCTGTAGTGCTAGATCCCAGGTTCAAATCTCAGCCAGGACACTATCTGCATGGAGTTTGGAGTTTCTCCCCACGTCTGTGTGGATTTTCTCCCACATCTCAAAAATCAGGCAGTTAGGTTAATTGGCTAGCCCCTAAAATTGACCTCAGACTGTATTAAAGACATATGATTATGGTAGGGACATTAGATTGTGAGGGACAGCTAGTGACATGACTATAGAATTTGTACAGCGCTGCATAATATGATGGTGATATACTAATACCAAAAATCATGTTTTTTGCACATGATTATTCTCTTCACAACATTTACCAACCTAAGTGAATTATCCCTTGCAGAGTGAACAGCCTAAACATAAAAGAAACCAACCCCATTGTTAGAACTTCTGGAACAAGAACTTACTCTTACCTTCATATAGGGCTATTCTGTTAACAAATATTCTAGAAAAGTACTAAAGTAAACATTTTATTTTCTTAATCATGTTTTTTAGGTCAAATCTGTCAAATGACAGCAAGGAATAAAGCTTTGCTATAATATGACATCTTTATGAATGTTCTAAGTACTGAAGAAGCCTTAGTTTGTCCATTTGGGAGTCAGAATGATCCATGCTGTTCTGTAACAATGATGAACAACAGCTCTTACTGAGATCTTTTTATCTTAACCAAAGCTCCTCTGAGATTTCCTGCAACTCCCTTCACTTGAAACTAAACCTCTCAGTCAACTGGGTATAAATTATAATACATAAATCTGATTGTCAAATATAAGTGGCTTCTAAGAATGTGAGTAAAAAACTTTAAAAAAAAAACTACATTGGCCCAATTTTGTTTAAAGTTTATACGCTGAAGTTTTATCTCTTTTTCTTGTGTTTAAGAATCTTTTATTTAAAAAAAACATTTAATTCTACTTTCATAATGACTCTGTGCTAAAGAGTATTATGGGGTTTTTAGGTTATGTGTGGCAGGGTGAAGGAGGAGTTGATTGCATGTAAATTTCAGCTTCAGCTACAGAGCTCTATAAACATCACTGTTTTCCCCAGTAAATGGGGTGAGAACACCCTGAAAAAGCATGGGAAAGGATACTGTAAACCCTACCTGATGGCTATAACAGAAATAAAAACTATTTATATGTTCATATTTATTTGTCAAACATGTTTTCAGTTATATTTTAGGCCCTGACCTAAATCAAAAAAACCATATAAATAATTTTAAATGAAATAATTATTTTTGACATTGTCTTTAGTGCAGTTGGCCATACTGGTAAAAAGTCAAGTAAGAGCTTGATAAGCCCTCTAGTTAGGGATCAAGGGTAAAGAATATCTAAAGCAATGAATAATGCATTTTACTAATCCATGGATGTGTTGAATAAATTAGCTTAATTTTGCAGAATACTTTTACTGCAAGTACAAAAAATTGCTTGTCTGAAAAGAAAAAAAGAAACAAACAATAAACATAAGGGTAAAATATCACTATTAAAGAGCCAATATATACACTACCATAAATTTAGAATTAAAAAATATCTGCCCTTGTGGAAAATTTTCCTATGACTTGATGTTGTAATTTACAATGTATAAGTTTTACAAGGTTAAAGCCAAAGATTCAAACATGGCAAAATAAAAAACAAATTGAAAAAAAGCTTTTAGCTGGCAACACTCTATGGTGCACAAAAAACTACCCCTATTATAGAATACGTATGACAATCACAAACTGACCGAATGGTCCAGTACATACATACTTTGTCAGAGCCTGCTTTGATTATAGTAGATAGAGGTAGCAACCATCAGCCCAATATTTTCCAAGATGAATGATGTATTTCACAGCAGAGAATACTCTGTTTCATATACAGTATATATATATTAATATATATATATATATATATATATATATATATATATATTTATATATTTATATATATATATATTTATAATGATTGTAATGATATATAATGATTATAAATATAAGTACAGAAATATACATATGTACAAAAAATGTATTAAACATAATGAAAGACAAATAACACATTGGAAGACAAATAAGGCATTGGAAGAACTCCAGAATCTTTAGTAACAAAGAAATTGAGAAAAAACGAACTACTGTCGAATTTCTCTTTTGTTGCCTCCACAGCCCTGTTCTACTGTCCCCCCAGGATGTTTAGCAAGCAGGTCAGATCCTGCAATGGGAGAGTGGGCAGGTTCTGGCATCATGACTTCACTCTGGAGGAAGTTTCTTCCCCTTTGAGTGACACACGGCTCACCATGCATGCACGGTCCGGATTTTGTGGATTTAGTGGTCTGTGAGGTCCGAAAGGTTGGCGACCACTGCTCTAGATAGGAGAAAACTCTCAAACACAAACCACCCAATGTGCATGTGTTCCAAAGTGTTACATCTACATGGGGAAAAAGTCATACTGTACCAATATTGGAAAAATGTTTTGCTGTAGACTGATAAAATTCTAAAAGTGTATTTATGGGCTTTATATTTGTATGTGTGTTAAAGTGAGAGAACCGATATTAAATCAATTTGAAGTCATTTTGCAAATAACATGCTTTCTTTGGATTAAATTATCTATTACTAGGAGACACTATGTGCTCTATTTATTAAATGAGAAATCAGACATTCCCTCAAACATTCCCTCATGGGAATCTTCTAGATCCATGTGTTTCAATGGCAGTAATTGTTTTTCCACTAGGGAATGTTTGAGAGAATGTCAGATTCCCTGTTTTATAGCCCTATATGTAATTGGCAAATGTTAACATATAGTGGTAATTAGTACACTGTTAATGAAGAGTATATTTCATTTTGGTACCTCAAGACCTTATGATGTTTTGTTTACCAGATATGGGTGTATCATTTTGGATTGGGTGTACATTGAAAATTTGGTATTTTAGTTTTGTGTTTTCTAAAATCTTGGTAAGGTATGTACAAGGTTGTTGTTATTTTTCCCATTTTTGTAACAAAGTTGAATTTTTTAACGAGAAGCATGTTCTCTTATTTTAATGTTCTTTAATAATCCCACCAAAAACAATTCAATGGTAGTGCAAAACTTCTGTTACCTAAATTGCAAGGTATTAGATAAACTGAACTACTTATTCTACAGTAGAATGGACAATATGGTAGTTATCCAGGTGAAAGTGGTTCAATCCCTGCCTGTATTGTGCCCAGCACAAAATGTTCATTTGTCACTAACATTATATTGCATTCATCTATTTTCTGTGGTTAAGTGGATGTTATGATGATGAGTTATCAGGAACTATAGAAAATAGGGAATGTGGTAATTAGAGGTGGGAGAAAACATTAGATGGCTGCTTTCTTGTGTTTTAAATTGAATGCACAGCTACATGGAAACAAAGGCAAAGGGAAGCCCCAATACAACTCGGCAAACAAGCTCCCTCCCAGCAAGGACATATCTTGTCAGGACATCTAATCTGGCCTTTGAAGGTAGACAGGCTATAACACTTCTGTTTGCTGAGCAGTTTTGCTTAGAATGGAGAGAGGTAGTAAAACACCTTGCATAAGGATTAGGAAAGTAACCTAAGATGGGTTACTTTGAACAAATATAGGCAGATAACAGATTTCCCCAGAGAAATGCCTTTTGTTTTAGAATTGTCTTGCCCACAGAAATTGAATGGTCCATTACTTTAACTATCACACTCGGGGTCATTTTGCTTCCTACATACATCTAGATAAACAGCTGTAATAATATCTCCTTAGCTAGCTGTAGTAATTTACATGTATGATAAACCCCATGTCTATTTTCCTGTACAAACAATGCAATCAATCCATATATTCCACCAGTGTTGGGGAAGCCATATTATAGATGTTTGCATTTGCTTTGCAACAATTATGCACTTCAATAACATATTTGTTATAACATATATGTGTCCACTGCCTTTATTACATCAAACTTTAAAAGGAAATTATACTACAATATGGGAGTATAGCTTTGAGTGAGCTATCCTCAACTTTGTAATTCTGAAGTAAAGGAGTATAAGATACCTGAATAACTGTGAATTGATTATGTTTGCATCCTGCCAGTATTGTGTTTGTGGGTTTTGTCTTGTCTGTGGTGTTTTATGGGGTATAGCACCCATAATTGAATTTAGTTTGCACTAAGGTAGGCATGTCTAAATAAATGAAACATAAAGCTAAACAGAGCGGTGTAAATATGCAAGTGCCTCCATTATTTGTACAGAGATCCACAACTCTCGATTCCTGAAATTAATAACAGCATTTTTGTTTTAAACATTATAACTATTGCAAATGACGTAAACTGTAAAACAGCTTGGTCCTTATACAGTTTAAATTCTTCAACCAGATAAGGGTTGCATGTGACCTGAAAAATATGGTTCTGCATGCTTGCACCTAACAGATCCAAATGCTGAACATGTGTTGACATGCACTAAGGTGAACATAAAATAAACTCACACTAGTTATTAAATCCTAAATGAACTAGGCCAAACTTATCTAAATAGAAATCAATTAAATACCATGCTGATGTATAGCCAAGTGCAATTCCAGAGAATATGTTCTTTTTATTAGACTAAATGAAGACCACATCACACATGCTCACAAGATTTGGACTGCAATGGCTCCAAAGCCCCATGGATGATATCTTGCTAGATAACCAACTTACCTACTATGAACATATTCCACTTCAATAATTGATTACATTGCTAAGCGGTGATTTTTAACTGTGAAAACAATGTGCTTGATTTATTTAGGCTCTCCATGAGAAGATAGACTATCATGTGAGAACCTTGGTGATACAGAAAACCTGTAATAGATTTGCTCCAGGACTGAAAACAAGTTTCTAGATCACTCAGGTTCTCCCATGATAGTATATCAGTTCTAGGCCAAATTATTTGAAATTAAGTTTGGCCTAATGGTCGTGTATAGTCCACTAAATCTGTAATGGATTTCATAAAATCATTTCCTATTATTTGGCAAATGTTTTCATTCCTGTACCAGATTCATTCTATGTTTGCTGGATCACCCTGGTTCACCCATGGTAGTCTATATTTCTAGTCTTGAAGCAAGAGTATAGGTGTACCAGAAATCTTTGCATTTTTTTTGTCCAGTGACCCTTGTCATATACACGTTTCTTTACAAGCTAGTTATCAATTGTTGAGAGAAGTTGCCCATTTTGTTTTACTTAATATTTGAAATTGCCTGATTTATTTCCCTTCATATAGGTTGCTTATTACCAAAATGCTTAAATCAGCTATTTATCAAATCCAGCAAACCCATTTATTTTCAGTATTGCACCGTTTCTATTGACAATAGGTTCACCATTCCCCCTTCCTATCCAAAATTAATTGTACTTTGACTTAAGATTTACTTTAGATAACATTATTGCTTTCTTTTAACAATAGTAATTGCTGATTTACAAGCCACACTTGAAAGTGTAAAATCTGGTTATCAGGTTTAAACATATCCATAAAAGCCAATAAATACTATTCAGTTTTCAGCAGTATAGTATTCAGTTTCACCAGCTTATGGTATACATTTGTATTGTGTTGTATTGTTTGGTATTGAGTTGACGTGTGACCTTGCTAAACTGTTTGTGTACAACAACAATAGTATTGAATATTCACTTGTCTGGCTAACCTGAGAAGTGCTAACATTAAACTCACTGTCTGCTCTGTTCTTACTATATTTAGTGTCTTTATGTAACATGTATTTAACATGTAATAATGAAAGACACCAGCGGTAACACTCAAATGAGCAGGTCAGTTTTAATCCAATTTTTTTTCAGGTGGTAGTCCAACTTGCTAACACAAGCATTTACAATTAACCAAAAAAGCCAATCAATTATTACTGTTACTGTTCCTGTAGACACTGGTACAAGAAACAATAAATGCTGTTGAAAAATCTGAGAACATACCCTAATTATAGACATATTATAGACAAAACATAATATAGAATTAAATATAAATATATATATATATAGTTATATCAGAAAACATATTTATCTTGTTTCCTGCAACTCCACATTTTTGTTTTAATTGTTACATATATTTTTGAAAAATTTAAATAAAGAATGTTAAAAAAAAATGTTGTGCTAGGGTTATCTTGACAACCAAAGTAGAAGAAAGAAAGAAATAAGGCAGATGTTAGACAGGCCTGTTATGTTGCCTTGTTCATTTTTACTTATAAAAGCCTATTTTTGGCTTTTTTAATATAATATTTTATTTAATCTTGGATTTGCTTCTATTTTGTTTAGTCACTCAGATGTAACCATTGGCTACAGTTTTGCTTCTTTCTCTACCAGTTTCTTTTGTTATTAACCTAAAATAAGTAAGTAAATAGGAGTAATCAGAGAACCAAGCTTCCATTCCAGAACAATCCAGTTTTCACATAGGCAAACATTTGCCCATTCTTGGTCCCTGCACTTACCTCCTAAAGTAAAAGTCCATAAAAAAAAGTTGTGAATGAGCAAAGCCACAGAGTATTTTTTCTGAATGCATGTTTGTATACATTTGGGAACAATTCTAGCTAGAGCTAGAGAAAAAAAAATTAATGAGAGAGTGAAAAAAGGTGAAGGTGAGTAGAAAAATACACCTTTGTTTTTTATATGTTCTCCACTGCAAGTTTTGACTTAAAAAAACCTGGTACTGTAACAAAACCATAACAAACCTGCAGGTTTATGTGAATCCCTCACTAATTTATTTTGTCCAGAATAACAATAACTAAGTCTAATGGTATACATGTGCTTCAATGGATAACATCTATAAGAATATAGATTTGTTTTATCTATTCGTAAGTACCTTAACCAGTGGATTTATACATTCCAATGTACTATTCTCTTGATAAGAGATTACCCTCTATAGGCAGGGCTGGGTTTATACTTTTTTCTCCCCTTAGCAGTGCTGGCTTGTCAAATAATGCTACCTGCTCATCATTTCTGATCCAAAAAGCAGAAATTACATGTACAAAACAATGCGTCCTGTGAGTTATAGGTAACCACTGTCCTTTGAACCCCATTAATCAATACTTACGGTAGAAAAGCTGCCCCATTACCATGGCAACCTAGGCCAAGGGTAGGCTGGCCTTATGAAAAATATGGCTCTGTCTATAGATGTCTTCTTTACATATGGATATCACACATGTCTATTTGTAAAAAGGATCCTCTGTCATTTTAATCTCTTGAACATATCCTATCTGATGTCTGTTTTTTGACGCATGTTTGAGACATGTTTGAGACATTCAAGAATGAATGTTTATGCTATGGTATGACATACCTTGAGAAAGCATTGGGGATCAGGCAGACTTGGTCTGATTTAATAAAGCTCTTAAGCTGCGTACACACGGCAAATTTTTCTCGCCTGATAATCGGTATCGGCCAATTATCGGGCGAAAATCTGCCGTGTGTACAGTCGGTCGTCGTCCATCGTCCGACAACCGTCCTGGCGGATCCATGGACGATGGAGGACGACCGATCCTAATGAAAGGGAAGGGGAGAGCACGCAGCAGGGTGCCGCTCCGTCGCTCTCCCCCTCCCCTCTTCATAGAGCATGAACGGTGCTGTATGTACAGCATCGTTCATGCATCGTGCAGTCTTTTCTCGTTGGAAAGGATCGTGAAAGATCCTTTCCAACGAGAAAAATTGCAGGTGTGTACGCAGCTTTATACTGGAGAAAATAGACTTGCCAGATCACCCAGGTTCTCTATCTTCTCTAGTCTTGGAGATAAATTAGGTCCATTGTATGATGGTCATTTCACGGCCAAGGCACATTTACTGCCATGGATGCTTGTTAGGTTCAACATACAAGTACATTTTGGTGGTTCAGTATTATTAATTAAGACCAATTTAGTAATCTCTAAGGACAATGACAACTACACGAATATGGCAGAAACTTCCAGCCTCACGTGAATGGACAATTTGCTGCCAATATTCTCAAATGATTTTATGATCAGTAACTGGTTATCCATCCTGATGTCCTTCTGCTTCAAAAACAGACATAGGTACAATTTGTGAATGCATGATGATAGGACGTTTTTCATCCCTATTGTGCCTCAGCATATTGTGAGGTCTAAAAGTACCTTAAAGAGATTCTGTCATTTTGCCCATTTAGACGACAGGTAAAAAAAACAACTAATTCCTCCTTGTCATCCCATTGCTTTGTGAGAGCTCTCATTAAATAGAAGATCCTTCCAGATGCAGGGGGTCATCTGACCTTTTACCGCAGGATGAAGTGCTCAGGTCTAAACAATCAATTGCCAAGTCCAAACAATGCCAAGTAAGAAAGAGAAGAAATAACTTAACCCTGTATAAGTTCCAACACCATCTGAGCTGAAATTTAAGCAAGGTTTGGACTTAGAGGTCCAACAAATGAATGTAGTGGCGGGAAACTATGGCAAAGGAAAGTATTGAGCGGGGGTAAAAATAAACAAAGTTGCAGAGCCTCCTTAATGTTTGCTTGGAACTGGACACTGACCAACTCATGCAGCATATACCGCTGTATATTTAAATGTCCGATTAAGGTCTGACTTTTTGTTTACTAATTTGTCTGTCATTTCCAACCGCTATTTAATGTACAGCTCTGCGTAATATGTTGGTGATGTATTAATACAGTTAAGGTATAAAAATAATAAAAGTGCAGTAACCATGAGGCTGTACAAGGCAGTGCTGGGGCACATGTCTTATATCACTTAAAAGATTACATTGTTTGTGGTTGGCAATACCAATCTCTACTTCAAGAAGATCTAGGTAGTTTCACTAACACTGAATTAGATAATGTGATACTTTGAGATAATTCCTTCTTTTATATGTGTACTTTCCCAATCTTATACATCCTTGGATCAGTAGTTTTTATCTTGTACAGCTACAGATGTATATATTAAAGCTCTGTAGCACTGCCCATACAGGACATTGGTAATTATCCAACAATATGATAGCTAACACCCAGGGGCTTAGCTTTAACACTAGAAGGTCCTCTATCTTATGGGACAAAACAAGGTCTGACCTTTAACCCTGAAAATACCTCTGTGCTCTAGTGGTCACAAGCAATAGCCTGACTCCTCCACAAACAGATTTTACAGGTGTTAAGTGAATGAAAGTGGGGTAAAAGAGTGTAGTCTAGAAGGACAAAAAGAAAGTAGTCATCACTGAGACAATTTTCATTAGATTTTGAAGAAATAAAAACAAAGACAATAAAAAGACTCACAGAGAAGTCTTGACAATGAACAACTGGTCCATCCTTACTTCTAGAACCAGAATGTAACCAGCTGCTATCTCCTACCTGGCTCAGTCAACATGTAAATGAGATGTAAAATGCTTCCTAAAGTTAGATGGCAGACGTTGTCATGTTTTCAACATTCTCTAAAAATATCTGCATTGTTTCTCCTTCCGAATTGTTGAAATTCATTGTATCCTTTTGTGTTGTAAAGGAATATGGATAACTCAAGATCAAAGCAAACATGCTGTCAGTGAACAGGTGCTACTACAGACCCAAGAGATATATTTCAAATAGTGGCAGAGTATATGGTCCATACATACCAGAGAATTGTGGGAAAGATGCAGGTAAACTAGCTTTATTGCCCTTCAGGGAAATCAGAGATAATGACTGATAAATTCAATAAAATATTTTTTAAATTTATCAGGTGACAGCTGTGAAACAGTTATACAATATATGTACTATCATCTACTGTGTACTGACAGCATAGACCAGATTTTCACAACCTTTTTAACATGGAGGAACCCCTTGAAATACAGTTCAGGTCTCTAGGGAAGTAATGCTATAATTACTGTTTCCACAGCTCACAGTTCATTAGTGTGGTGAGAAGAATGCCTCTTACATTGCTGACCAGTAGGAAGAATGCCATCCCTTACAGATAGCCCATAGGATTAGTGGTGTCACCTAACCTGACCTGAGCAGCACAGACTGCTTATCATGCAAGGAACCCCTAGCAACCTTTGGATGAACCCTACTTGGGAAACACTGGCATAGACACTAAAAAGTTGTCCTTTTGACATTTCTCATTTGTGGCCTTAGTTTACCAAACAGAGAGTGGCAAAGAAGACTTTTGTCCTTGTTGATATGTGTGTAGGGTGTGATGTCCCTACCTAAAGGACAACTGTTCTTTACCACTAAACTTCCCTAATCCCCCCCCCCCTTCCACACACAACACTTATCTAGTGCCTTACTTAAGCTACATACACACGTGCAATAGGTGTCGTTGGAAAGGATCTTTCACGATCCTTTGCAGCCACTAAGGATTGCACAATGCATGAACGAGTGCTGTACATACAACACCGTTCTGCTCTATGCAGAGGGGAGGAAGGGAACGACGGAGCGGCAGCCTGCTGCGCGCTCTCCCCCTTCACTTCCATTGGGATCGTTCGTGGTCCATCGTCCATGGATCCGCCAGGACGATTGTTCAAACGATGGATGACAGGCGCTGTACACACACCAGATTCTTATTTGATATCAGCCATGAGACGAATATTGGACAGGGAACCATTGGGCGTGTGTGCGCAGCCTTACTTCTGTACCACATCCATTTCCTGCTGCAATATTTATATCAAATCGACCACTTTGGCACCACAGCACCTGTGAATTGAGCCCGATATGCGTTCATTCTTTGGGTTACTGTACTGGAACAGGAATGCAAACTATGATTTTCGACTATTTTTCTGGGCTATGAGTATCAGCAACTCAAAATAATAAAATCAGTGGATTGTCATCAGAGCCAGGCAATAAAAAATTATGCAAGGAGATCAGCAATTACAACTCTTTTTTCTCATAAGAGATTTATGGTAAATTTAGACCTTAAACACATTTACATATTTTCAAGTCCAAATACAAGGATCTTGCAGCCCTACCTTGCCAAATATAGAGCTTAAATATAAAAAAGGTCTAAATCTAGTCTAAAAAGAAAACAAATTGCAAATTAAGCCTGTTTGGAGCAGAAGTATAATAATATAGGTTTCTGATATATTCAAAGGATTATTTAAAGGAAATCAATCAAGAAATAAATAATAAGGCTGCCACTACTGACTCCCTTTCTGAATTTGAGTTTCTCGGTTGCCATGCATTTTTCACCAGTTTCATTTTTCTCAGCTTCCACTTGCTGCATATTTGTTTTGGCAGGCTTCATATTTCCTGTACTTTATTAGCATATTATACCGGCAATATACAAGTATTTTAAGCGATCCCCACCAAACTTTTACAAAAAATCTGTACTCGTCTTATGTGTCCCCTACTTCAAAATCTGGCCTATAGCTATCATAAATCCTGACCATTGACCTCTTAACTGTGATATGATCCTTTTCCAAGAGCGGAAGCTGTTTCTTTTCCTCCTTCTTTATTTTTGCACCTTTCCTTCCCTTTCCATTTTTCCCCTTTTCCCGATTCTGGTTACTGCCCCCCTTACCTTTTTGTTTCTGCGTTATAGTATTAGTACTGTTTTGGTTAGCCCATTTTTTGTATAGTATATTTTTACATGGTTAAGGAAGCTAACATCAATGCGATATATATTCAGCTATATTTGCACTGGATCCCCTTTATGTTCCCTTACCCCTTGTTGTATGGTTGGTAATATTTGGAAATTCATGTGTTTGTGATTCCCTTTTTTTATAAAACCAATAAAACATATTGAAATCAAACCCAGCCATATAGCCACTCATGCAAAGAATTATATGCTTGATCATAAATATAATGATGATACAATAGACTATGGCCTGTTTAGCTGCTAGTGTGTCAGTATTCCTTCAAATTATTTTTAGATTTAGAATCTGTAATGTATGGACCATGTCACATAGTATGCTACAACTATAAATATTATATTGTAAATGTTAATACAATAATTGTATAATGGTATCACATTTACTCACCTCCAATTTTTTTTGGTTTTATGTAATCAATTTGTATATTAAGCATTCAGACTTGTGTACAACCTTTAGGGATGCAAGTAATTGTTTCTTAATCAGCTTATATCTAATTATTTATTGTTCTTTTTAAACAGAACTGAAACTCATTAACACCCCTAAAGAGGTAATAAATTGTCAAGGCAGAAACTGTGGAGTTTGTTTTCCACTTACTGCTGCTTTTATTAGACAATACATTTGTAATATGTAGATTGGAGCCATCAAGAATGCTATCACATTAATAGAACATTGCTAAAGGTGATGGGTAATGCAAATAAGATAAGTGGGAGGATGCTGTAACAAAAAGAGTGGCCTCATATCTATCCCATTATGTGAAAGGGGCAGGGCCCGGCAGGTGTATTGTTTTGCTCACAGGATATAAGGAATAGAAGGATTCTCAGCGATGACTACAATGAGACTGGAGAGGTGTCTTCTACAGACCAAAGATTTCTGACCGGGATAGTGACAAAGATATCAAAGACTCAACTTTGAGTTTTTTTATTTTGTCATCAGGAGAAGCAAAGTGGTATTTTGTACATCTTTTGAGGAGTAAGAACATCTACAAATTTACAGGTAAACTTTTTTTTTACAGACAGCATACTAATATACTTTGGTTCCTTATGTAAAAGTTTTCACTCAAGATGCATACAACTTTTTTCCAAAACAAATTTTAGCTTGTGTTAAAGTTGTGTGAACCTTGGGTAAAATGTTTCAATAAACCATATCTGCTTTAACTTAAAAAAAAACATTTTTTAAATTGTTGTTCATTTGAAGTGCAACATCTAAAACCTTTTATTTCCTCATTGTGCATTAAACTCAAAAAAGTAGTTATAGGAACAAATTTGGATGGTCATCTTTTAGTACATAATTGTTTTAACAACAATGACTCCCTAGATTAATTTGTAAATTTTCAAAGCCTTCTGAATAAATCTTTAGATTTTTAGTTCCAGTGTAGTTCAAATTTGTATCTTGGTAAGGCCTGAAGAAAATTGCTTTGGATGTTTTGTATTTTTTCTTTACCTAATATTTTTTCATACCTTTTTAGTTTATCTAACAAAAAGTTATGTATATAAATTGATTACACATTTTTAAAACTGATGCTCAATTTTATAAATGTATGGATTCTGATTTGTTAACTTCTATTATATAAAACCCAAAAATATTTATTTGTAAACTCAAGCATTCCCCCAAACTCCAGCTTCCCTTTGTCTTAACCTAACATGAAGGTAATACATTTACCTATGCTATAATATATGTTTCTGTTTCTAAAACTACATAGTAAAAATATAACGGATTAGATTGAAATTTGATTAAAATTTTTAAAACTAGTTACATTTATTCTGCATCAGTAGAAATCTCAGAAAGTCAAAAAAAAACAAATGTAATTGATACATGTAAAATAATCAGGATCTTATTTACACAGACAAATTCCTGTGTCAATCCATTAAACCACGAGAAATCTGTCCACAACCTGAAGAGTACACTGGCAATTAGCAAGTGTTAAAACAGGTGAAATATGTTGAATGCTTTTGGAACAAAAGAACTTGTGTATATTACATAAGTTAGCATGGGGTGTGTAGGGTATGAAAAGTATGAAAAGTAAGTTCATGAATGGCTTTGCTAGGATTAATATTAAAATGTGTTTTTTAAGAATACCCATGTGCTCTTTTACAGGTGGTAGCATCTACAAGTCATACAGATCATCTGTCTGGGGTTAATGGATTGCAGAGAAAGCATTCCATCCTCTGTTGGAAGATTCACCATTGAAAAAGTCTATATGCCTGGACGCCGTGGTAGCTGGGCTCCTAATGGCAATCTCCATGATCTTTGTGCTTCTGGGAATCCCTGTTCTATAGATAATAAGCCAGGTCAGAAGAAGGATCACCACACCTATAATCACATCCATGTTGCTATAAATGAAATGAAAAATGATAACAAAAATGAGTGTGTTCTTTCCGAAACCTGTAACCATGAAAGTCCAGAATATTCACCAAATATGAATACCAAAGTAGTCTTTACTGTCAAATCTGAAAGTCTGGAGTCCCTGGAGTGTTCCTCTGGCAGTGAAGAGCTATCTTCTGGATACACCTCTACAACTGACGGTCTGGCTTTGGACGTTCCGGAAGAACATGTACAAGAAGCTCTAAACCACCTTAACCAATCAATTGAAGCTTTTAATTCAGGACTTCAGATGATCCCTTGTTCCATAGATGATCCACAACAGGCAGCTGTCAGTACCCCTAAAGAGCCAGGGAATTCTATAGCAGCTGGAATCACCCTCAATCCCGCAAATCTGCCTTTGTATGATAAAGTAGTTTCTAAAAGGCAAAGGGCCTACAGTACTTTAGATGCTACACCCAGACATGAGTTTTATGTCAATTCAGTAGCACCTGGAAGACTTAAGAGAAGCCGTCCATCCTTGGATATTCTAAGAAATGCCATAGTAGTAAGTACAATACAATGTAAACTAATAATAACTATATTATACATGCAAAAATGATTTATATCACTAAAATTAATTTTCTTTTAACCATAAAGGATGAGCAGCAGATGGTTCAAGTCCCTTTGGATCAGGACGTAGAAACCTGTGATAAAGATAAAGATGGACTAAAGGAAGACTCAGCTGAAAAGAAAAAGAGAAGATTCCCATTTTTTTCTTTGACTAGAAAAAAGAAAGAACCTCAAGGTCCTGTTCGGTTTGGCTGGATAAAAGGTGTCATGGTAAGCATCAGGGCTAAACTAATATATTGTTTAAATAATTATAAAATATAGTGATTAATACTACTTTTACACTTTGCAGAATATCATACAATCATTATACATTACTTACATAATGCAATTTTTCTATATCCTCTCAATAGATCCGATGCATGTTAAATATATGGGGGGTTATCTTATACCTGAGATTACCATGGATCACAGCCCAGGCTGGAATAGGTATGTACACTTTAAAATCAATAATAATGTTGGGTATATGTCTAATATATTTTTCCACCCAGATCAAATCTAATGCTTCTGATATAATAGCACTCATTTTGTATAGCAGTATTGTAGCCAAATGTTTGGCAAAAAAATAATAAACTTCACATTCAGAAAAAAGTGGTGGTGTGAGTGTAGGTGTCTCTTTATATAAAGAGGTGTTCAAAGAAGCACAGGACCAAACCTTTATTTAGCATTTAGGTATCCCTTTGTTGATTTATGAACAATTTATGTAACCCCGTTTCAAATAATCCTACCACAGGAACAATGAGGACAGGACAAAATATGTAATGCGATATTATTCTCCATTGTTTAGGACTCACTTGGCTGATTATTCTAATGTCTGTGCTGGTGACATCTATAACAGGATTGTCCATTTCTGCCATTTCTACAAATGGAAAAGTAAAGTCAGGTAAGTCACTTAAAATTATGTTTTATTATTTACCATATGATTTGTCTGATGTATAATGGCCCACCCATTGTGCCAATTCAACATTTAACATTTTATCCTTCAATACTAATTTTACTTTACATTTATCAAAATGTAAGACCAATGACAGAAATATTATAAACAATAATTCAAAAAGACATTCAACTTAAAAGTTTTACTTAGAGGTAGCCAGCCAATAACTTAAAAATGCATTTATTTGCATCCAATGTTTTTATTTTTCATATTTTTTTTATTATTTGGAATGTCCCTTTAAACTTTCTAAAAAAAAAAAAAACTAGTCAATTCCCTAGCATAACACCTTCCTACTTTGCATGGCATACCATTCTTCTTGTTTTGGGCTGTGTTGTTCTCTCCCCTGACCTTACTACATAATGTATTCTGTAATTGCTGGGAGAGGAGTGAATACAAGGAAATAAATATTTCATTTGAGGAAACTTAAAGATGGCACCAACCATTAAGTGTTCTGCAGGCCAGCATTTAAGATCAATATTTTATTTGTTTGTAGGGGGAACGTATTTCCTCATCTCTCGAAGCTTGGGCCCAGAACTCGGAGGCTCCATTGGACTGATCTTTGCATTTGCTAATGCAGTTGCAGTTGCCATGCACACAGTAGGATTTGCAGAAACTGTTCGAGATCTCCTCATAGTAAGTAGAGCCTATGTACTATGCATCAGTTGCTTCCTTTAAGCTGAGTTTTATATTAGCAGCATATCAGTGTAGGTACATGCAACTGAATTTATTGAATGGATTGCATATGTACATTTTTCCTTATATTTTAAACTAATATATCACATGGTACACATAGTTTATATTACACTGTTTAATTTGTTATTTCAATAATTTATAACTTTTTCTGTGTTAGGAATACAATGCTGTAATTTCTGACCCAGTCAATGACATCAGGATCATTGGAGTTATTACTGTGACAGTTCTTCTCTTCATTTCATTGGCTGGAATGGAATGGGAAGCAAAGGTATGGGTAAAATCCTTGTTTCTTTTTTATTCTATTGCTTTTATCTTTATTCACAAAAACTAATTGAATTTTGTTTTTTTCTAAAGGCACAGATAGTATTCTTCTTTGTCATCATGGTGTCTTTTGCAAGCTACCTGGTGGGCACAATCATACCTCCAAGTGAAGAAAAACAAGCCAAAGGGTTCTTCAGCTACCAAGGTGAGCACATTGTAGTAAGGTTAGGGACATAAACTCAAAGTTCCCAGCTTATATATCACCAAAAAATCCTATTTCCATAGTTACATAGTTCATTAGGTTGAAAAAAGACATAAATCCATCAAGTTTATCCACTAGGAAAAAAACATATCCCAGATAAAAACCCTATAGACATAGGGTTCATATTTGTACATTTAACTTTAAGATACAGAATACCCAAGGCAGGATATCTTTATTGTAGCATTAATTTAGAAAAAGCAAGGATCAAATTGTTTTTCATTTCAAAAAGGCTTTATTCACAGTTGTTTTTAAGCTCACAGCTGATTAGAACAAATAAATCATTAAAATGTTAAAATTGAAGGTAACCAAGGTATGGGTATACTCACTTATGGGGCTTTCTAAATTTTTCTGTTCTTTCCCTGTTTAATTAACGCTCTGTAATATATTATCTAACCATGTTTTTGTTTTTTTAAACAGGATCAATCTTCTTGGAGAACATGGTTCCAAACTGGAGAGGGGAAACTGGATCATTCTTTGGCATGTTTTCCATCTTCTTCCCATCTGCTACTGGAATCTTGGCAGGAGCAAATATCTCAGGAGACCTAAAGGTTTGGAAATATCCCTAAATGTTGTATTAAATACATTTCTAATGAGTGCCATTTACTTCCTGTACCTCTTAGTGTGTGTAACAATAAGATTTTAAATGTATAGCATTCGCTTTACCCTTCTTTGTATTGAAATTTTAGGACCCAGCAGTGGCCATTCCCAAAGGGACACTAATGGCTATATTCTGGACAACGATCTCCTATCTTGCGATTTCCGCTACCATAGGTGAGAATAAGTTAGATAATTGTGGATATTGTAATGCTTTTTCTTCTTTTAGTCAGCTGCTTTAAAAAATCATCTTTTTGCGTATTTTCCTTCTGTGCAGGTTCTTGTGTCCTACGTGATGCTTCTGGTATTCTGAATGACACCATACCCATGAATGAGACAGACTGCGAAGGACTCAGCTGCCAGTTTGGATGGAATTTCACCTCCTGCGCAGAGACTGAAAGCTGCTACTATGGACTGTCAAATCACTATCAGGTATGTAATGTTCTTTGTATGTCAGGACTACTATAGCGTCACAGCTAAAGTTCTTGACCACCGTACATCAGGTAGCTGGAATTAAATTGGTAAATGTATTTGAAGTCATAACACACAAAATTGTATGGCATTATATTGGAACCTAAATTTATTTACAAAAACAACCATAAGCAAACACCACAATGTTTTTGCACATACCCCATTTTTCTTTTTCTTACCATGAGAGCCTTTGGATCCTTCTAATCAGAACATAGTCAGGTTAGCTTCAAGTTAGAGATTTGGAATCCCGCTTATGCCATGTTAGCGTTGCTCTAAGACCTATATAGTATATGGTATGGAATATATTGAGCTGGGGGAGGTTTTCCAAGCTACAACCAAAGTTGCAGTTTGCATACCATGAATACACAGATTTAGACTGCTCTCAAATTATGTATGAGTGACTTTAGTTTATTTTGTGTGTGTTTTTTCCCTTTACAGGCAATGAGCATGGTGTCAGCATTCAGCCCTTTGATCACAGCGGGGATCTTTGCAGCTACTCTGTCCTCAGCTCTGGCTTGCCTGGTGTCAGCCCCCAAAGTCTTTCAAGTAAGAGGATATCCACTGTTTAACAGACTTGTGTCTAAATATGCAATGGAAATATTCACTCTTTAATCCAAAATATATACAAAAGCACTATACTTGTCCTTTAAAAGATAGATTGAGTTTCATAGAATGTCTGAATGTTCAATGTACAATGGTCTTTTAAGGATTACATGTAAATATTTTATTTATCTAAATATTAGGATCTCTAACATATTTTTCCTTTCTGCAGTGTCTCTGCAAAGACAGGTTGTATCCTATCATTGGATTCTTTGGAAAGGGCTATGGGAAGAACAATGAGCCTATCCGTGGCTACATTTTGGCTTTCATCATTTCTATTGCATTTATTCTTATTGGTGAGTACTATTTACAGCCTATCATAAAAGAGTCAATTTTCGGCAATATTAATGCATTTTATCCCATGTCACAGAGTCATTTATACAGTAACAGATGTAAAATCGTGGATGTGTAATACACTTGCAAGATCATAATTTTGTATATATCATATTTCCACAGCTGAATTAAACACCATTGCTCCAATCATCTCCAACTTCTTCTTGTGTTCTTATGCACTCATCAACTTTAGCTGCTTCCATGCCTCCATCACAAATTCACCAGGTAATGCCATGGGTATATTAAATCAATTCTCTAAATGTATCTCCTATACAAATAATGTTAGGGTCGGCATATGCAAGTTATAGCAAATATAATTACCTATTTGGCCTGCATGAATATTGATGTTGCCAGTAACAATGCAGTATGGCTACAATAAATAAGTGGTATTTGAGCTGTGCAAATGTGCCTGCTTTTCTATATGATACCAATTTTAGTTTTCTTTTTTTCTCCTTTCTATTAGGATGGCGTCCATCATTCCGATATTATAACAAATGGACCTCTCTTTTTGGTGCTATAGTATCAGTGGTTATTATGTTTCTCCTGACTTGGTGGGCCGCTCTGATTGCAGTGGGTATCATTGTCATACTACTGGGTTATGTTACATACAAGAAGCCAGGTGAGAATGTTTCCTTATAGGTTTTGATTTATGTGCCTCTGTAATGAATTTATTACTAATAGTAAGATCTTTCTAAGTGTTTACTAGTACTTCTTTTTCAACTAATAGATGTGAACTGGGGATCCTCAGTGCAGGCCGGAGCTTACAACATGGCACTGACCTACAGTGTAAGCCTCACAGGAGTGCAAGACCATGTCAAGAACTTTAGGTATTGTTATTGTAATATTCCATGATTTATAGATATCCTATTATCTTTTGTCAATATACTAAGCCTTGCTGTATTGTTTACTATTAGGCCGCAATGTCTTGTGCTCACTGGACCACCAAACTTCCGTCCTGCATTGGTTGACTTTGCCAGTTCCGTAACAAAGAACACAAGTTTAATGATCTGTGCAAATGTTGTAACTGTGAGTATATGTTTCAATGAACATAAAGTTTAGAATTTACATAGAAATAATTAATTTATATCTGTTAATAGTTAGGATGTGATTTCTAATGCATGTTCTTAGAAAAGACTTTTCTTCTCCCTAAGAAAATGTAGAGGTCAAAACTAATATTGTAACTAATTTTAATATTGATTCAGATATTTAAATCAGATTATCGAGCTGTTCTGATTATTATGTCATCTGGTTGTTTCACCATCCCTGTACATCGATGAATAAAATATCCCAATCTATTTACCCTTTTACAGGAAACTGATAAGGTGCCAGACTCTGAGGGACATCTGCGTTGGTTGAACACCAGGAAAGTGAGATCATTCTACAGTTTAATTCGTGAAAGCACCTTGCGGATTGGAGCCAAAAGTCTCATGCAGGTACAGACAAGTTCAATTGCAGCAGCTGCATAATACCAATCCTTTACATAGGGCAGCCAGGTGCAGATCAGAAATATGTGACAAGGAGTGACCAGAATATTTCTGACATTTAATGGAAAACTATGTCCATTAATTATGAGTAAAAGATTACTCCACCAGAGTAAGAGTAGTTCCTAATCGGAGAAACACAGTTTAAGAAGTCCTTCTAGTTTTAGAAATGCAATATTATAAAGTGATCACTAGATGGCAACATAGTTCTTGGGAAGAGTTAAATTTATATAATATAGTCTGATATATGTATTATTGTAAAAGAAACAACTGCTAAAATATTTATTTATTCAATATTATTTATTATTTAATTGTTAGTAGTAATAGTCAGCATCATTTTATTTGTTATGTACAGCTACACATTAATGCCTATTGACAATTTAAATGTTAAAAAAATTCCATGGCTGACTATCATTTCAGAATGGAATATTTCCCTTCTGTTGTAAAAGCATATGTTTTAAATTGGGCCAGAAAGCGACATGCAAAGTCACTCATGACAATCAAACATCAATTGTATTTTTTTTCTTTTGAATATTTTAGTAATTGTGTAGACAGGGGAAGGCAACTTGTTTAAAAATGTATCCAGCTTGCATTGGAGAATTTTTTAAATTACCTCTTTGCCTCTTCCTACATCTGACAGATCTGATTTACAGATCATGTCAAGAGTTTTTTTTTTACTGTGTTTGACATGTGTTTGAAACCAACTTCATAGCCAGGTCTGTTAAATCCAATTGAATTTAAATGATCAGTGCAACTTATAAATTGTGTTTGACTAGCTAGCCATTGTACTGCCCTTCTACAAACACAGGCAAAGCAGGTCAAATACATTTGAATACAATGTCCATCAGCCTGAACCCTAGGCTGCTTATGAATACAATGGGATTTGGCTAATCTGCTTTTGATTTGTGATTGCAGGAAAATAATGGCCAACAACATGGGTCTTTATGGATGTTAGAATTTGACTGGTAGAAATAGATTACTGTACTTTATCATTGTTCCTAGTACTACTTTATAGAATATAACCAACCATCAAAACTTGTGGTGAAGAACATTTGGTTAGATAATTGTCATCTTTCATACCCCTCTTATCAACTATCAACTGATTATGGCACTAATTGGATTCTTTACCTGTGCAGGTTTCTGGTCTGGGTCGTTTGAAGCCAAACACTTTGGTGCTGGGTTACAAAAGTAACTGGCAAACAGTGCCAGGGCAGTGCTTAGAGGAATATGTTGGGGTCATTCAGTAAGTCTTTGTCTTTTATATGTTTATTGTAAAATGCAATTCTTATGTCATATTACAAAGCATACGATTATATCTTGAATAGATGTAACTGTCCCTAAGATATCATTTAAAGTTTTAAATATTAACTAAAAACTACGTTGTTTTTTTTTAAAAAGGTAGGCTTTTTGTTTTTTCTAAATATGTTTATATCTTTAAATATGAAGTCTGTGCTGCATCTGATCATTCAGCATTTTTCTTGTATTAAAAATAGAAAAAAACTTAATGCAATACTTTTTTATTTTACAGTGATGCCTTTGACTCTCAGTTTGGTGTATGTGTTCTACGCTTAAAGGACAGCCTTGATGTGTCAGATAAAATGCAGGGCCAATGTAAGTACAATGGTGCAATGTGATACAGTAATATTTTTATAGTGCATGCATGGTGTCAGTATGCAAAATCAATTGAACCTGTAGGCAATAAAACTGACCTTTAAAAAAGGAAATAAAACAAATAGTATTATGTTGCACATAAACCTCAAAGTGACAAATGTTTCTGCTAATATTCACAGAAATCTTTATTACATTGGGACCTTTGTAAGACTTTAGGGTACATTTCCTTTAGTGGAAGCAGTCCTTCTAATATACAAACACATAAAGGTCAGCTTCAAAAACTAAACCATAGACATTGGTTTGACATTGTACCATTACAGCTTATTATTAGACACCAACCATATGTAAAATCTATTCTGTTAGTGTGCTACATACCACCAACAGAGATTGGCATAAAGCATGAACCATTGAAGTGTGTCCCCATTGTGTTAATGCACAATGATTATATGGATGTTTCAGGAAACAGAAACTTGTAAAGTGAATAAGTGCAGTGCAGCATACTGACAAAAGATAGGAAAATTGGGTAAATACCCCAAACTACACTGTCCTGATCATTACATTTTTCAAATCATGCCTTATAGGAATATGGGCTCTAGTCCACCTCTGGTGCCAGCCTAGAGACCAAATGTTGGAATATTTATTTGCAGTACATGTACACATATCTGCAGCTTAAAACGTTTAAGTTTGGCAGTAACACACATAAATAAACAGTTGATAATAACATATTATGACTATTTTAATAATTTATTTCCTTTACCCACAGATAACATGGCTTTCCAAGACTCAGATAATGAGGCAATATCTGATAAGGAAACAGAAACAGGTTAGAATGTTTATTAAACTATTGTTATACACATTGCAGATTTGGTGGACAGTAAGCAGAATGAAAGCCAACCACATTATATATTTCCTATCTCACTATAAGTTAGTAAATGCATCCTAAATCTCAAACTGAATGCATATTGTAGAAACCATATTAAATGATATGATAAAATCATAGTGAACCTATACATTTATAGTATATATTGTTCTTATTATTCTATAATACAAATGATGCCATCTCCATATACTTCTTTTCAGAGCCCACCTGCATAACGCCAGAGAATATGAATCAAACTTGTACAGAATTCCAGAGTCGTAAGGGAAAGAAAAGCATTCACATCTATTGGCTATATGATGATGGAGGTAAGCAGAAATGTGTAAATTCATAACACTGGTACAATAATAAGTGATTAATAAATGCACTTGTACTAATAAACAATGCTGTGTGGGTAAGCAATCATTTTTAAACTAACCAAGTAATATTTTATCCTGAAGGTCTCACCCTGCTTATCCCATACCTGCTGACTCGCAGAAAGCGCTGGGGTCAATGTAAAGTACGAGTCTACATCAGGGGAACCCAGGAGAAAGTAGAAGAAGAGAGAAGAGAGTGAGTTATATTTACCCATATTAGTTTTATCCAAGGAGTCTAAATGGGAACAGCCCAATAAATAGTATTTGTGCTCCCTAAATCAACTTCCTATTTCTTTTTACAGAATGCAGTTGCTCCTACATAAGTTCAGGCTGGGATTTCATGAGGTTGTGGTGCTAACAGACATGGACCAAAAGCCACATCCTAAAAAGTAAGTACAGGAAGTCTTACTTGTTCTCGCTACATTAAACAGAACTGGCAGTAGCCAAGCAGCCTTGTATGTACAAATATCTTTTCTAAAATCATTGCTGTAACAAATAATTAGCGTCTGTACCAGGCTTTATATATGTATCGCATGTTGTCTTTTATCATAGGTTGTGCTCACTAGGCCTTTAGTTTTGAAACTCATTTTTACTTTAATTTACTTTGTTTTACATCTACATTTTTTACTCACTTTTTATTTATTTTATTTACTATACTAATTTCCTTTAGAAAGCAGAAACCCTTTTAGTTTAATGAGCCTGATTTTTTAAAGATCTCCAAGACTGGAGAAGATACACTTTAATCAGTGAAGCTGGGTGATCGAGCAAACCTGGAGTGTATTTTTCCAAAGTTATTTGCTATTTGTTAACAAATGTTTTCAATCCTGGACCAGATCCATTCCAGGTTTGCTGGATCACCCATGTTCACTGTGTATCCTTGGAGAGCTTTAATAAATCAGGCCCAATGAGAGAGAACTGGTATTAGGGGAGGAAATGATGAGGTTGTAGCACAGAAGTTCTGGTGTTTATCCATGCACAACAATTATGGTAATTTATTAGAAACTCCAGAATTTTCATTAGGGTGATTTAGTTATTTCAGAAGACACAAATGCTGTTAAATAAACAATATAGTCTATAAGATAATGTTCCTTCTGTCTTTGCAGTGTGCAGCTGTTTGAAGAGTTGGTTGCTCCATTCTGTATTGAGAAACAGGCAGTGGATGAATCACAGATACCTCCATGGGGAATAAGTGAACTGGACCTGGCACATCATGCATCTAAGGTACAGCGTTTTTTGTCATATTTTTTGGCCACATACAGCAGATTCAGAAAATCAATTTTTTTCTTTACGGAATGCTTTATTTTCACCATTTTTAGAAACAGGCTTTTATTGAATTCACGGAAGCTTGACCTTGTATTAGTTTGTTTTTTTCTGCTTAAACATAACAAGAACATAAATAAGAGTTCTAGAATATTTAAGAAGGGAACTGTAATACATACTTTTATTATATAAAAACTAAAATATGAGAACAATGCTAAGAGGTAGAACTGCTATAAATATGCTGTAAAGATTCTGTAAAACAGGAATACACACCTAATTTCTAAAAGGAACCTATGGCAAATCCAGCTAATTTAAAGAAAACCTGTACTGAGAGGAAAATGTTGTCTGGCCTCTTAATAAAGAGTATATATAACATTCTGAGTTACCATCCCCGTAAAAAGTATGTAGCAAATTAGGTCACAGTGAAGAGCTCATCTGTGTTCTTGTTTAGTTATAAAGTTCTGAAGCCAAATGATCAGCATAACAACCAGACAACTAGTAATTTGTTCTTGGTAGGTTTTAAAATGGAACTAAACTCACCTAATCTAGCACCATAGCTGATGCAATCTCCAGTCCTTTTCCATGAATTTACCTTCAAACAGGCAGGTAACTTTGTTTTATTGCAGAAAAGGCATAGCATGTCTCATCAGCAAAAAAGAACTGCCAGTTTGCAAGTTTTAGTTTATTGGGTTTAGTTCTGCTTTAAAAGATAAATATCCACGGTCACCTCCTGCTGCCTGAAAAATAGTTTACATAAGATCCAGCCAAACTAGAAATACAATAACTACAATAGCTAATATCTTACCTTCATCTTTGTATTCTATTTCCCAGTCTGAACGATATGTGAGATTAAATGAAATCCTCCAGGAGAACTCACAGGATGCCGCTCTTATTGCAATGTAAGTACTATATAGGTACATTTAATCTGTTTTATGTTTCCTTAAATATCCTCAGCTTTATACCAGTATTACATAATTTTCCCTTGCATTTTTCCCTTTGATCATCAATATTATGGGATGCTTGTTCACTGACCATAAAAGTATTTCTCCACTAACCATTTCATATGGACACCTTTCACCTCAAACAATAGGTGTTACTTAACATTTTTGTTTTTAAAAGACCTTAAGTACATATTACTGGCATTGTTTCAATCAAATATATTCAAAATCTATTTGCAGAAGCCTTCCCATTGCAAGCAAAATGGCCTGCCCAAGTTCCCTGTATATGGCCTGGCTAGAGATGTTATCCCGTGACTTAAGCCCGCCAGTTGTCTTCATCCGTGGTAATCAGCAGGACTCACTTACAATATACTGCCAATAAGCCAGAGACAGTTACCGGGTTATATGAAGATCTTCAGATGGCTTCACTTTATATTAAGTTACAGGTTTATGTAAATGAAAACAAAATGTAATAGACTTCTATGCAACAAATAATTTGTATTCATGTTGTCAACAAACATTTACTATGAATTAATTCAAATCTGTAGATATCAAATTAAATTGTTTACAGAAAAATATCTTTTTCAGGATTGCCATTGTACAGATTCAGCATCAGTAATGTAAAAGTTCTACCCTTAGCCTGCAAAGCAGATTTCATTGGCTTTTTTTGTATATTAGATTGGGCTATATCTTTTGAAAATTAAATCCCTGAATTCTAATGTATTTAATATGACATTTTTTTCTTATTATATGAATGTGGTAATCTATAATACTGGAGGAAAGACATCTAGAAGCACTGTCCATAACACCTGAATTTCAGCTGTCATGTTACAGAAGTTACATTTTCTAGCTTCTACTTTGCTCCAGTTTTATAGTAATACCGGTTAGCTAGGTTAGGGTCTGCCATTTTAATCAATATAAAATATAGTTTACATTGTTTTTTTAATAATATTATATATCGTGTAAATAGGTGTGTTTGTGATAAACCTGTTGTGCAACTATGATGTAGTTTGGATTAGTGATTTTGTAACCACATTCAGGCATGTATGTGCTAATCACTGGGCCTTTATAATGGACTTCTATGACAAATCTTGCTAAGGTCTAAGTTTATTGACATTTGTTGAGGTTTTTATAATGGTATATTGCAAAAGCTCTACACTACTTTGTCACAGTATTTATCGTACTTACTGTATATACTCAAACATAAACCAATGTGAATAGAAAGTTCCTGAAGAACAGAAAAAATAGTTTGACTCATGTATAAACCTAGGACACAAATATTGCCATATCCGCTAACATTCAAAACAGTAATCAATAAAAATGCCACTAAAATGAATGTGAATAAATGTATCCATTGTGTGTTATTTTTAAATATTTATTAAAAATTGAAAAAATGTAAATCACATGAACTCAATCTGTATATCTTTAGTGCTTCTATTTACAAGTTAAAGTATTTTGTACTTTTGAGTTGGTTATGACAAATAAAAGTTGGTTATGACAAACAAAAAGTATTTCTGCATCTGTAGATAAATGAAATGCTTCTAGGTCTGCTAGTTCATGGATGGCTTCTTTGCTATCCTTAGTCTTGGTTTAAAACACAGGCACTTGGTTTAAAACACATCATCCAATTTAAAGCATGAAGTCTCTGAGGCCCAGTCCTATTGTATTCTGCAGTCTAGATAGACAAATTAGAATTGCAACATTTAGGTAATGTATATATAAACCTCAGAGTACATATATATACTGTACCAAAAGCAGATAATGTAACACTATTGCTATTCAAATTTCTAATGTTTCTAAAACATTTTTAAATAATACAGCAATACAGCAACACAAACCCAATGCCCAACACTGAAAACCACCCCTGATATACATGAAAATATGTAAACTTACTTCCAAACTTTTAGTCTGAAAGCTGCCTCTTACCCTTCTCATAAATTGCACACCCACCTGGGGGATCACTAAACAATGGGGAGCGCTGTACACATGCTACATTTTTAACTGTTCACAATCGTTTAAATCAGGAAACAACTAATGAGTGAATTAAAGATTAAAAAAACAGAAGATCCATGATCTGTCAAAGTCATGTGTTCAGCCTCTCCTGTAATAAGTGTTCTCAGTAGAGTGGAGACACTGCCATGTTTGGTGGAATTGTGCCCACTGCCCACTAAAAATCAACCCTTGGTACACCACTGTTATGTCAAAATGTATAAGCAGCAAGGCCTTTTTAATACAAGGGTAGCCCAAAGCATCAAGGCATCTAAAAAATCATAGTTGTAGCATTTTTCACTAGTGCAATTTAGGGCAGATCAATGCATACCAGTAAAAGAAGCATTGCAACGTGGGTACTTTGTGATGCCATTCTGCATCTCAGTGTTGTGAATAAACCTTCAAGCTACAGACTTTTTTTACTTGAAAACATGCAGTTAACTTTTAAAACCAATTGGTATGCTTTCATTACACGAATAAAAAACTATAATATACTCTAATAAAAAGTGAAGTAGGGTTATACAGTAATAATATACTGAAATAATGTGGCTTGATGTTATTGCTCAGTTCATAGTCACATGTAATCATCTGCATTTTAAAGAGGATATAAAATGTCTTAATTGGATTTCAACGGTTTGTAATCCCTAAAGAGTGCAATAAGTACTAAAGTCACAATAATTACTTACTGAATACAATTTGCAGCCCACATAAGTCATACATGCAAATTGTATGCATAAGCCCAGAAAAAAACAGCACACAAACATAAATAGGAACCACAAATGGTGGACTCAAATGCACGTGCAGTGCAGAGAACACAACAGCAGAATGGACAGACGTACATATTGAATATTATTGTATACCAGGATTTCGTAAAAATGCCCAGTTTCCCTCCCACGTGCCTGTGCAAGGGTTACGACATCCGACACAGCCAATCAAAATGCCCAAAGAGTGACCAGAAAAAAAGACAAAAAAAGCAAGATGGCTGTACCCATTGCTAGAACACGGACAGGTGAGTTGGCCTGTCTTTAGTTCTACTTTAACTTAGTGATGGAAGTGAAAATATACTTTGCAAAGGATACCTGATCATGTGTAACAAAATCCCCCCCCAAAAATTGATTTTTGTTAGCACAATTGGATGGCTGAAGTCAGCTGAGCTTCTGACTAATCGCAAAGTCAAGTGAATCATCCTTTGCAAGAGTATAATTCATTTTGCTGAGTGAACTACTCTAATTAATTTAGTAAATTTTAGGACCCTTGTTATCCAGAGGTAACATTGTCAATTTTCTTTGCAGTTGCATATAATGAAATAAGTTAGATATGTATAACTGTTAGGAGAGAGGTCAATTTCAGGTAATATTTTAGGCTCCTCACAGTCTTCTCTGTTCTCTAGCATGAAAGAGGTATCTGGAAGTGTTGGGAGTATTCTTCGGTGGTTTTGACTTTATACCAAAAGAGGGAGAAAATCTGAGAAAGAATATCTGGAATATGTAGCAAGGAAGAGGCTTTTGGGTTGTATACATAGCCCAGACTAGGACATTCCTACAAAAAGCAAATGAACAATGTGTCTAACTCCTTAGGCTAAATTCAGATGGACTGCTGAAACAAATGTGGAGGCCCCTGATGGTTGGCTCTCTACCAGCTTATCTACAGCAACAGCTACCTGGTTTTTCATGAACCAGCTTTCCAATATTTAACAGAGGCTCATTACCATCACCATTCATTCCATAAAGGTGGCTGTGAGTGATATGCTATGATACTCCCGTGATGGTCTATCTTCGTCAGACTTAGAGAGCTTTATTACATCAGGGTCACTATGTAGCATCTTAACTGTGCGTACAGTCCATGCTTATTAGGAAGAAGTAACCGCACAGCAACCTAACCCTAAGTGATTAATCTACACTGCATTTTCCGTACTCAAGAACGGTTAGTATTACTACGTCTGTTGCAAAATACTTTTAAATGGGAGGACCCAGATCAGAGGTCAGCAAAGTCCAGCCTTTAGGCCAGATACGGCCTAGCCGGTAGTTTGTTCCGCCCTAATGCCCCCCAGCCAATCCGGCCAGCAACCCACGGCTCTGGAGTGGCGGGTTGTCGGCTAGATCGGCCAGGGGGCGTTAGGCCATAACAAACTACCAGGGCTCCGTAGCCGCATATGGCTCTTGAGCCTGCTTGGCTCACCGATTTACCGTAGCCTGTGTTAATACTTCCGCCACTGGGGTAAATAGGGAACGCCCCCCTAAAGGGAAATCCCTTTTATTCAGGGGGTGTCCCTAGTGGGGGGTGGAGCCATTAGGGCTTTCTAATGTGCTCCTGCCCACCCCTGAAATGGCCTAGTGGCCAAAAAAGTTTGCTGACCCCTGATCTAGTTCAATACTATCAGCTGGTTCAGGCTCTGTGCTCCAATGAGGAATGCTGCAGTAACATCATCATCCCATTAGGAATACATATTCTTTAGGGAAAGGAACAAAAGTGAAATTCCCATTGCAGGGTGTTTTGTCAATAAATTCTAGCCAATCAGATTTTCTTACCTGAACAAAGAGTACGGCCAAAATTTAACCTAATGGAGACTTTTGGAAATCAGCCAATCACAGCTAAAGATAAATTGTCTCGCTTCAGTGCTGGTCCAGGATCTAACGACATCATCTGTCAGGTGGGCCTGATTCTCAAAACGTCTTTGACCGGTAAAATGGTTCTAATTATGGTATTTCAAATGCAAAACTTAGTGGCCTGTCCGAATGTTGTCTTCAATAGCAGTAAATATTAAACCCAATTACAAAGAATTAATAGAAGAAAGAAACTCCGTAAAATAAAGTAATAGTTTTACATTTTATTTAGTTAGGAACAGACTACAGAATAGCATTCTATATGTAAAAGCATACAGTATAAAAACTAGCTTTAATCACAGAGGACTTTTTTTCCAGTATCAGTTTTTTACTCTTGAGAATGGTTAAAAAAATAATGGGACACTAAGATTAATTTAATTTTGTCACTCCACATTTAAAAATGTTAACTAATGATCAAAAAACAAATGTTAAATTGTGAATTCAACTAACATGAATCTTACAAAAAATAGTGTGATCCCGATGGAAAAGCAAGGATTCATTATCGTATAGTAACCTAGAATGGGTTTTAGGATTAATATAGGCATAATTTTACCAAACCCATTCTTTTAGGTATGTATCTAAAAGAACAACGTTGTCTATCACTTGCTTCTTTTTCCTTATAAATGCCTCCTCTCTTAAATCATGTCACATACTATTTATCTGATTATTTAGCCAAATTTCTACTACACTTTGCAGTAAATACAGCCAATCTCATGAGGAAGCAAAGATAACATCAAGAAGCTAATAAATCAGGCTATTATAGTGATAAATCAGTATATTTATTTTTTTATTTTTTTGTACAAAACATCTAACATCTACAGCTATTTTTATTAGTCTCCTAAATGGGTGCAAAGAAGATGAATGATATTTTCATACAAAAAAGTGATTCATCCAAGAGAGCTGTTTATTATCATCCGATAAGTCTTTACCAACATTAAGACCTTGCTGGGACTGAAGTGTGCCCTTCTCCCCAAATTCTATTTTGAGTTGGAATGTAGACTTTCAGCAGTACGGACACATTTGTAAACATTTTTCAGTAACTCATAGCACCCAGATTTTAGTTTAGCCACAAGAGACAAAAAGATATCTATCTGCATGAGGTAACTACATTTCACTATCTTTAAGCCATAAATGTGCCACTAATTACTCGACCAGTCAAATGTATTTGACAAAAACATTTTAATATAATTCCTCTGTTAAACATTTTAACACAAGGTAAGTTAGAGTGGAATTTTTAAAGCACACTTCCACCCCAAATATTTACTTAGTGAAAAAAACATACAGCAATGGTGTATCCTTGAACTAATTATCAAATAAAATTTGGAACAGCAGAGACAAACATTGACTAGGGTAAGCTACACGAATTCAGTGCATTTGTAAAACAAGTTAGAAATAGCTACAGTAACAAGAACAGATTGGAACAAAATATCCTGAAATACCCTGGTAAAAAGAAAAAAAACTCCTTTTAAATGTCTGTGGTTTCACCTACACTCCCAGCATTGGTGTGGTTTACAAATGCTAACTACAGTAGAAACCTCATCAAATCCTTATTCATCAGGTTTATTTTAAGCTGCTAGAATAATTACTAAAAAAGACAGCTTGACCTACTTAAGGGAAACCTGTAACAGAAGAAAGGCTGCTACATTTGATCCCTTTTCCAACAACTTTAAAACTTTCTGAGGCACTGACCACTTTCATATCTGTATGTTAGCTCCTGGTCTGCAAAAAAGAAATGCAGCCAGAAACAACCATGCAACTAATATTTGCAGGTGGTCATCAATAGCAAACCCCATATCTCTCTCAGTACAGGCTTCCTTACAAAACACATAAATCCTCTTTGAGCTATGGCTAAGTAATAAAAGCACAGTTTCAAGCTCAATGGCAAATACACAAATAGAGCTTATGTGTGATGTAGCTTTATTCGGCAGTTGTGTAAAGAGAAAGCACCAAAGATTTGGCTCTCTTTATGGATAGGACAATCATATGTAAATGACCTTATAAAGAAAGGGACATGACCTAGATGAGCCATACGAAGAAAAGAACAAGACACAAAAGGTTACATTTGAATGAGACCCTGCCATTCGATAAAATGCTTTTCTTCATGCTTTGTGTTGGTTTTTAATGAAGTGAAAACCTTAACTGAACATTTACATGTCAACCATGTATAGCAGTCAAATGATATGAAGGCTCATCCAATCAAGTTGAGGCTGAAAAATGGGCACAATCAATAAACATATGTAGGTCTAATGAATATACGTGATTTATTGTGCAGAAAGCATCTTTTTTTTTAGAATAGCCTCTTTTGCAGTACGTCAATGTGATAATAGATGATGCTCAACTTGTTTGGCCGAGCCTTAATCTCGTTTGTATCTAAATATTAGGGGTTAGGGCAATACCAGGGTTGTCTCTCCCTAAGCTTGGACAATACATGTATAATAGTAATTTATCTGGTGCTTGTGCCATGTTTAATACAGTGGCCACAGTACTAGATAAATGTCTATATATTGAATTTAGTGATCACCTAATTCCTTTATATAGCCATATAAAGGGTGATAGGACAGTGGTCACTCCCCAGAGCTTTGCTCCTAATCTTGCTGTCACACAAGGCTGGCCGCAAGGCTTTTGACAGGACAAAATAATCCAATCTCCAGCCGACATTCTTGGCTCGGGCATTCATCATGTAGGTCCAGAAGGTGTAGGCATATGGCTTGTCAGGATACAGCTCACGGAAGCTGTCTAGGAAACCTTCGGCCAACAGTGCTCCAAATCCCTCCCGTTCCTGTGGAGTGAAACCAGGGGTCTTCTTGTTGGTTTTGGGATTTTTCAGATCGATCTCCTGGTGTGCAACATTTAAGTCGCCACAAAGAATAAGAGGCTTTTTGCTGTCCAATCCCATTAAGTAACTACGAAAGTCTACATCCCAGCGTTGACGGTAATCCAGGCGTACGAGACCACGACTGGAATTGGGAACATAAGCAGTAACCAAGTAAAAGGAATCATATTCAGCAGTAATAACGCGGCCTTCCTTATCATGCTCTTCAATTCCTAACGAGACAGAACACAAGTAGTTAAGAGCAGTCTGAACTTAAAACCAATATGTTTATTATTGTTTTTTTTTTTGTTTTGTTTTTTTAAATCTAAAAGTCTTAATTCTTGAAGGCGACATGACCTAAACAACAGAGGTGGATGTGTGTGTTCTGGGATACTGTGATGTGGTGACACCATTTTTACATTGTCTGATGTTGCATGCAACCTCTATAGCACATAGAATATAGGTGAATATTGAAGGCACATATGATACAGGCTTCCAATAAAAACAAATACATTTTAATGTGAAGTCCTGTGCTCCTAGTTGTGACAATAAGAAAAAAAATGAAATACTGCATATATTTTGTATTTTCCTTTCTATCAAACTCATTCAAAAAATGTAGACTCCTTGTGTTCACTGTTATGGTCAAAGAGAAAAGCAATAGACAGTCTATAGCTACTGTGGTCAAACTACTGTTGTTTGTTTACTACGCCTTTGTAAAAAGATGTAGCTCTTGTACATACCAATACCATAGGAGACATTTAAAGGTTTGTTCTTGCACAGCATTGCAACTCCACTGTAGCCCTCCTTTTCATCGGAACAAGCCCAATACTTGTGAGGGTATTCAGGCATGTCCTTAATATCTGCAGGAAGGGCTTTTTCTGCACACTTTGTCTCCTGCAGGCACAGGACATCGGGATCCTCCTCTCGTACCCACTGTATTCATAAAAAAGAAAAAAAAAAAAGATATATTATGAAAAATTAGATGATTTACCAGTACACAAATAAAAACTACCTAGGGGCAAAGAGCCCCTAGCTGTAGCCTGTGATGAGAATGGAGATGTTTGGCATTTCTGAAACAAGGAGTTTTATTTTTTACCTCTTCTGTAAAAAGATACTAAGTCAGACGGGGGGGGGGGCTGCTTTCTAACCTTACACCTTGCCGTGTAACTGAACAAACTTACATTTAGACCTTCTTTTTTGACCCAGGCTCTGATGCCGTCAACATTCCAGGAGGTTATCTTCCATGTGTACTTTTTGTCATCATCAGTAGTCAACTTGTCAGGAGCATCCTCGTACACAACAACAGGCTCGGGTTCCTTTCCTCCTCCCTTCTTTCCCTTCTTGTTCTCAGGTTCTGAAAAGCATGCACTGATATGAGGAAAAGTAATGACAGAAAGACCCCACCCTGTGTACATGGCTGTCTTTGTACTCACCCTCATCTGGCACAGCCTGGTTCTTGGCATCTTCCTTCTTCCCACGTTTAGGCATTCTTGTGATTACAGAAACCAGACGCACGCAGAACAGAGTACGGAACGTTTTAAATGCCTCACCTGCAAACATGAAAGGACAAAACCAAATCAATGACTACTTATTGGATCAACAGCCAAAGACAACAAATACCAGTGACCTTAATATTATTTTTATTACTATTATTATTATTAATAAACAGGATTTATATAGCGCCAACATATTACGCAGCGCTGTACATTAAATAGGGGTTGCAAATGACAGACCAATACAGACAGTGACACAGGAGGAGAGGACCCTGCCCCGAAGAGCTTACAATCTAGGAGGTGGGGGAAGCAGCACACAATAGGAGGGGCATATGGAATGGTGGGAAGTAGTGAGGGTTTTAACCTCCCTGGCGGTATCATTGAGTGTGGCTCGGGGTTCATTTTTAGTGCATCTGCTGATGAGCCTAGGGCTAAAGGGTGGGACCGTGGAGCAGGTAAGAGCGACCAGGCGGGTCTTTACTGCTTTTACATTTTAAAATCTTCATTATTCATACCGTCAGGAAGGTTAAGAGACAGAAGATGGGTAGGCAAGTTTGAAAAAAATGGGTTTTGAATGCTTTTTTAAAGGAGCAGAAAGTAGGAGCAAGGTGAATAGGACGAGGAGGACCATTCCAGAGAGTTGGAGCAGCTCTAGAGAAGTCTTGTATCGGTGCGTGTGATGAGGTTATTAATGAGGAAGTCAGTAGTAGGTCATTGGAGGAGCGGAGAGAGCAGCTGGGGGAGTACTTTTTTTTTACCAAGTCAGAAATGTAAGTGGGACAATAACTGTGTAGGGATTTAAAGGCAAAGCACAGGAGCTTGAATTTGATTCTAAGGTGAAATGGAAGCCTTAAATATTTACACAACAATGAAAACACAACTCCTGCTGGCCATGTGTTTTATGGATTTTGTTATTACAATTAGTGCTCAGCAATCTGACAGAAGAAAAATTATTGAAAATTGCCCACATTATTTCCATATTTTGCTGCATTTAGCCACAGATTTTAGGTCTCAATCATGTAAAATGTAATGATAAACAATCATATTTGATCATCGTTAATGACTGCACTTGTTTTGTGTTATACATTGCAGTGTATAGATACTATTCCATATTTCACAATAAAATGATTCCTCTATTAGCCCTGGATGCATTCTATATGCATTCTTCTGCTAATCCCATGCATTGTGTATCACACGTGGCTGCAGAATGCGTGCACATTATGCATGATTTCTGCAGGTATCACATGCACCCAGTGCTGCAGCCATTATGTACAGAAATATATTGTGTTTGTACGGCCGATGCATTGTTTACTCACCGAGCCTGAGCGCTTAATACTCTGCAGCCTGGCAACACACAGCACAATAGACACCGGGGCGGAAGCTCCACGCGCAGCTCTCCGGAAACACGTAGGGGGAAACACAACACAGGCACGTGGCGAGTGAGAAATCACATGACACACCTGGAGCCGAGGGAGTCACGTGACGTTCCCGGACCCGGGATGTGTCACGTGACGTTGATGGTCCCTAGAGGCTGATAGTAGGGGGGCGGAGCTGGCAGTCTGTACACGAGGGCTCCTGGCAGACGGGGTAAGTGAGGGTGGAAATGTCCGAAGGCTTTACCTACCTCTGTAATGAAATGCTTTCCACATAGTCAGCCTTCATATGTATTTATGGGCTGACTGACAATGTGATAGAGAAGGAATGGTCACATGGTGAAACAAAACAGCACCCAGGCTGGGGTATTCAGAAAAGTCCCCCTTTATTTTCTCTTTATAGCCCTGTACCCCTGATTGTTATGTCACACAAATATAAATAACCCTTCCTTCCCTCTGCAGGAGACCCCAACCCTCCCCCTATACACAAGTGTACAGTATTACAGAGGAGGGGTGTGCCTGGCCTGTGTAAGTTATTATTATTATTAATAAACAGTGTTTATATAGCGCTGTACATTAAATAGGGGTTGCAAATACAGACAGTGACACAGTAGTAGAGGCAAAAAGAGCTTGCAATCTAAGAGTATAAATTACTGAAGGCAGCTTTCTAGCCCTAATCTTTTCTTTTTGTAGTTCATGCACCAACAAAAAAAAAAACTTTTTAGATCTATTAGGTATCTCTAAACACAAAGTAATACTGGAGAAGAAACCAGAACTAAAGGGACAGAACAATTCATAAATCAAATAATTTTATAGGAGAGAGAAGCCATTGGTATCTATAGAAATGTAAGAAAATATCAGGAAGAACATTGTGTGACAAAAACAGTATTACCATTGCAGTTTCTTACACTATTCTGGTCTGCTACCGGTATATTGGTATTATTTAATTATTGGACACCGAGCACAGCTGCTGTAGCAGGGAAGTGGAGGTTGTTGGTCACTGGTATGCACTTCTCTGTTTTTGTGACTTGGGTCTGATGGTAAGGTTTATTTATCATTTTCTGGATAGCTAGGTTGGAGGCAGGGTGTACACAATTATACGTTTTCTATATTTGTCTCATTAGGGAGATCTGACCGGACAAGAAGTGAATGGATAGCTTTTTGGAATCATGGAAACCCCCCTCATGTCTTAGAAATAGGTCATTGGAAGATGTTCTTGTTGCAAACTAAAGTTTAGGATTTCCCATACTTTTATTCCCAGTGATATTGGCGATCAGGACAAAGAGAGAAAGAGTCAATTTCCATAACAGAGACTCAGACAGACTTTAGTTGTACAGAACTGAACTTAATAATAAAAAAATGCAAGCAGACAGGTTCTTTATTGCAGAAGGGACAAGTGACATCTCTTCTGCTATGTTTGCAATCTTTTGTTGAGTGTTCACTGAGATGTGTAATTTCAGCGCCATGTACAATCCCAGCATGCCTGGCCACAGAGAACAAACAAACTCTCCTTCAAATGCATGGGAATTATGTCATTCTGGCCTGCCCAGTCGGGATGGCTGATAATTGTGAACTTGGAAAAGTGTGGACAGGAAGGAGCAAGGAGAAGCGTCAGCGTTCAACCCAGACATTTTTTTAAGCAGGAAGAAATTGTAGGTGCATGGCAGCCCATTTATTCGGACCCAACTCTTCAGTAACCACCCAAAAACAGCCGGGTGGTTACTGAAATGTGCTGGGTGGTGCACGTGAGTTTTGTTAAATAATTGCACATAGGCAGAGAAGTTTGTTGTATTGCAGAAGAGACATAGCCTGTCCTTTTACAATAAAGAACCTGCCTGCTCACAATTTATCTTTAAGTTTGATTCGCTGTTAAATCGATAGAATATCAGACAGGTTTGAAAATCTTACACAATTGCCACATGACCCTGAGAAAGGCCAGCGCTAGGAGGTCCTGCTTTCCCAGGCAGGTGAATGTAAATTGTTGAGCTATAGACATGGCCAAGGACAATCAGATCTGGTCTGCATGCTGAACTGACCTCATGTCTATGGCAGCTTAAGGTGAATTTGTCATGAGGAAAATGTAGTGGCTACAATTGCTGACTTTTTTTTTCTGAAAAAGCCAAATGACTGGATATCACATCATTCAATTGTTGTATGTGCAAGACTAAGAAAGACCAATTTTTAAAAGAAAGAGTCAGCATGATAGACCAGCAATCAGCATTTTTAGAGGAAGAAGTCAATGGTGCAGACTTTGTATTCCTTTAAAACCAGCTTTCAGTTATATTATATTAGAGCTCTCTCATCTGCTTATAACTTGACAGTACAGGTAGTCCCCGGGTTACATACAAGATAGGGACTGTAGGTTTGTTCTCAAGTTGAATTTGTATGTAGGTTGGAACAGATACATTATTTTAATAAATGCAATTAGAACAGATGTTTGTCTCACCATGTTATTAGGCAGCATGATGTCAGTTACTGTATAAAATCCTCACTGTGAGTTGATCGCAAACAAAGCAAAAAAAAATTCTTTATGGATCCTAGACATTCATTAACTTCTGGAGCAAGCTGTGCTTTGATATGCAAAACTAAACAACTGCACAGTTTGTCTTGGTCAATAAAGAAACACAAGCGGCTGCAGAAAGAGCTCACCCCCCTAAGATTACCAACAATCTCAGCTGTGTTTAGCAAAAGATTTATTTTGCAAGTAACACAAACCGCCCCCCTACCCCCTCTAAGCCTCCATTCTGCACAGGAACAATCTGTCCAATGTCCTTAACCCAGGGACTACCTGTATAGTACATTCCTAGATTGGCTGTAGTGGATTTGTGAGATTAGTGCATGTAAATATGAATGTAAATGTATACATTTTTTGTACACATTTGTTGTGTGTATTGGAAGAATGAAGTGATTCATGGAATTTACTGATATATTTGTTCACTTGTCTACTTTTCTTTCCAGAACTTAAAATGACTATTGTAATTGGATTTGAAGGCAGCGCCAACAAAATTGGTGTTGGGATTATACAGGATGGAAAAGTTCTCAGCAACCCTAGAAGAACATACATAACTCCTCCTGGGCAAGGTAAGAAAATATTGATTTGCTTGCTGTAGGCTAATAGGAACCATGATCAGTGAAGGGATAGCTGGTAGTGGTCACAAGCGTGAAAGCATAGCCCAAGGTGGCAGCCATGATTGCCTCTTGCAGGACATGTGGCTATACAGTCCCAGCTGCATGTTTTTAGTGTCAGGAATATTTTGAGGAATATCTTAAATATTTATCAAAGGGCTCCTGAAACAAAATACCTTTATACACTCTGTCACATTTTAAAGTTTTCCAGTGAGCTTTTGGATCCTGTCTTTCATCAGATCACTGGTCATAATATACAAATTGGGTTCCTACACGCTATTAAACGTATTTTAGGAATATTTCTGTAGCTTCTTGCAATGTGCCGGATATGACGCAGTAATATTTTGGGTAAATCTAATTTCATTTTCCTCTTTATTAAATCCCTATGCTAAATAGTGAAGAGGTTTGCTACATATCAATGTATTAGTTTCAGCTAGAGGAAGGAAAAATAAAAAAAAGATAACTTCTACCATATTTCAGGTTTCCTTCCTAGTGACACTGCTCGTCATCACCGCTCCTGTGTATTGGAAGTGCTACATGAAGCCCTAGAGGAAGCTAAGATCCAACCAAAGGATATAGACTGTGTGGCTTACACAAAAGGTAAGATCAAGTAGAAAAAAAGAAGTTGTTAACCCTAAAGAAATGTTTAGTTCAGTACTTGATGTTAGAAGTTTGGTCATGTATGAAATGAGATTTTATCATGCTTTACAACAATCTCCCCAATAATGCAGTGTGAACAAATCTGTTGGCTGGTCTTTGTAGACTGTCATTGTTTTTTTAAGGCATCTGGCATTTTGGAAAGGCTTGTTATGTGTGTGCTTTATATATGCACAAGCTGATATTTTTTTTCTGCCCATTTATAGGAAGAGAGAGAGTGAAGTAACACACAAAAATCTGTAGGTTACTATTCATCACGCAATGAAACAACTAAACACATTCTCATGATACTGCAAATGGAGTTTTTAGATCTTAGAAATGCATATGGTAAATTAGGTCAGGTAGGGGAATTACAAGTGAGCATAATGGAAGTACTCTAATTAAATCTGTAATTTAGTCAAAAGAAAAAAACTTCATTTGGTGAAGTTTTTATTAACCAAATAAATATTATTATTGCTAGGAACCACTAATTGAAATGCCTTAAATCAACCTTTATTTTCCCATAGTACTTTGCTCAAACATAGTCTAATGTCAAATGAGAGTGTTTTTTAAATGTTGCAGTGATTCTTTTTTTTTTCTTTCTTTTTTGATTTTTAAGGACCTGGAATGGGAGCACCATTGGTGTCGGTAGCTATAGTAGCACGCACAGTAGCACAGCTCTGGAAGAAACCCCTGTTAGGGGTAAATCATTGCATAGGACATATTGAAATGGGGCGACTGATTACTGGTGCTGAAAACCCTACTGTTTTGTATGTGAGTGGAGGAAACACACAGGTAGAGTATGACACAAAATTGTTAGTGCTTGGATTTCATATACCATTTAAAAAAAAAAAAAAAAAAAAATATATATATATATATATATATATATATATATATATTGTTTTTTTACTTTTAATATGTGCTATTTTCAATATGTGCATACAAGGTGAGCAGGATAGAAAAATGATGACGATACAGAGACAAGCCAATTAAACTGTATTATTGGGTGTAGAAAATTGATGAAAACTTGTGTTGTGCAAGCACATCTGAAAAGTTGGGTAAAGTGAACTGCAGAGCAAAGCAACAGATTCACATTAATCTTGGACCTTCCAGCTGCTTCTGTCTGCCATCTCTTCTGCATTTCATTTCAGTTGCAGGAAGGCTGCATGTTCCTTTTAAATAGAGAGATTTTCTCCTGGCAACCCTTTCAGCCAAGCCAAACTTTTCATTCATGCATTTATTTTCTAATTGTATTGTCTTGAATTTTGACATTTAATATACTGCGGCCATTCAGTTTGAAAATGTAGATCTTTTGTTGATTAAAATAAAAAAACAATATTTTGTGCAATGCATACTTTAAAAGTCATTATGTCATAAAGCAAGCAATGTAAAATGACCAACAGCTGGCAAGCAAATGTGATATATTCTGTATTTTCCTATTTTACAGGTTATTTCATACTCTGAACACCGGTATCGGATATTTGGCGAGACAATAGATATAGCTGTAGGAAACTGTTTGGACCGTTTTGCTAGAGTTCTAAAGGTAAGTCATTTACTTGTTCAGCTCACAGTAACACAGTAACTATACTGGTAATGGCCTCGCCACTAGGGTGCAGGGCATTGTAATCTTCCGAATGTAATGATTAAGTGTTGCAAGTATTTGTGTTCAAAGAGCATTTGTCACAAGGAATAAAACATATCATTAGGCTTTGTCTACACAGATGTTTTCCCTAGCGTTTAACCAGCTTTAAAAGCCCATCTCAGTGCGTTCCAATAGGCTAATCTACACCAGGACGTGTCCTTGAGGCATGTTTATGAGCATTAGCTAAACAATTATAACGCAGGGTTAACGCTGGAAAACAGCCAAAATACGCAAAATAAAACATGGGTAAACGCTTCCATTGAAGCGGCATAAATGTTTTCCAGCATTTTAAAGGCAAGTTTTAAAACGCTAAAAAAATGCATATAAACGCAGTAGGAACACCTACATGCGTTTTTCGAAACGTCCGTGTACACCCAGCCTTAGGTTCAGCCATTTCCTGGGTCATTGAACTGAACATTTATGAATCGTAACCCTGGAACACGGAAGAAACGCATGGACTGAGGAATGACTGCTTTAAAGCAATCTTGATAGCACAGGTGCTTACGTGACTGTGTCACACCCACTGTGCAAAAGAAATTAGATATTACCAGTTTATAGTTTATACATATTTTTCCTGTTTGTAGAACTAGTCATTTGCATTTGTATGCAATATAACATAATGTCAATTTTTTTTTTGCACAAGGGGACAAAGGGACAGAGACAATGATTTTGTTTTTTCTAGTTTGTCCATGGTAGTTCAGGTCAAGTAACCATTATTGCTCAGTGCCATCTGTACTAGTCTGGCTATAGCTCTCCTTGAGTTTACTGATATACTAAGAAAAGCAGAGATATATGGGAGTATTAAGATGTGGAAGCACAAGTATTACCTGGTGTAATAGGAAGGGTTTGGAAAAATCTGCATCATTCACCCTGTGTTAGGTGGAAAAAAACCTTCTAAGCCGTTACTTTTTCGTGTCATGAATATAAAGTAATGAGCTACTATATAGTTGAAGTTCAGGAGACTTTCGTTCATTGGATTCATACATGTGGACAGCATTGCTGATACCTGGCTATGCTTGAATATCTCCCAGTATATGATAACACTGGTGATTGTAAATGAGTGAAAGAGTACATTAAACCCCTATCAGTAGTTGGAATTGTATCCGGTTATGTTTCTAACTAATATAGCTTTGCTCCAAAAAAAATTGTCCTGACTTTTTATAATATGCTATACTTACAGTTCACTGTATAAGCATTAGATTATGTATGACATTGCATCACACTGAGGAAATATGGAGGCATTTCTGGTTGTTTAATGTCGTGTGAACCCAGTTTCTATATGAGGGTAGTGCTCATAAAGTTTTGACATTGCTTCAGCTTTCCAATTTTCATGCAGATTTCAGACCAATTACTGAAAGTGAATGCATTGAAGCTAAATGCCGTCAGGAAACTTGTATTCTTATTGGCAGCCCCTGTACTATCCTCAGTACAAGGTTTTTGATAGATTATTCTTTGTTTGAGGAAACATTGGGCATTTGGACATTTAGGGTAATATTTTGCTTATTTTTTTCTCTCTACAAGATCCCAAATGATCCCAGTCCTGGGTATAATATTGAGCAGATGGCTAAGAAGTAAGTACCTCACATCAAATTATTATTTTGTTCATTTTTTGTACATTTTACAATTTGCCTTTGTGTGTCCTCTACATTACATCAGTAGACTTTACCACAAATGCCCTTGATATTCTAGACTAAAATATCTGCAATTGCTTTTCTAAAAGCGCTTAGCCTTCTGGGATACTTATGTCACGTATCACATGAGGCTTCGGGATCCTCCTGTGTATCTTGGGCATGTGGAGAAGGGGCTTTTTCCCGCAATAAAAAAAAGGGCCAATGCACGGCAAGATTGACACTTTTTTTTCATTTACAGCAGGATACATTATCTAATCTTGCACTGGCACAATGCTGGTTAATGGATTGGTATTTTTTTATTTTAGTGAAATTACCTGTTTAGGAGTACTAAAGAACTTTCTGGCATATTTATCAACTAAGAAAACAACCTTAGCATTGTGTTGATAATTTTTGTACAAAAACAAACTTTAGTTGAAAACACTATCTGTTTTTATTTTTCAGGGGCAAAAAATTTGTTGAGCTTCCATACACTGTGAAAGGAATGGACGTGTCCTTCTCTGGTATTCTTTCTTACATTGAGGTAAAGATGTTTTTGAGAATATAGCAAATGAAGAAATGCTATGTTGGAATTTTTGGAATCCATTAGGTCTTTATAATTCTCATGCACTTTTTATTTTAGACTGTGGTTGTTTCATAATGAAAACAAACTTAGATATTTCACACCTTTTGTTAATGTCCCTGGAATGTATTTAGCTAATTCAAAACTGAACTCCATTTTAACATTGAGTTTTAAACTGTTAAGCAATCTCCTCCTCTGTCCTGAAATAGCTTACTCTGATTTTAATACACACTGAACATTCTCACTATGTATATTAAAAGCTGCAGAAAGTCACCTAAGGCTTTCCTCATGTAGCATGTGGGGAGGCAGAAAAATGCCACAGAAATTGAAAGCTGGGTACTTATCCAGTAGCTTGGGCAATTGGTTTAGTGTTTGCCACTGCTGCTACATGTTCTACTTTGCATGGTAAAACGTGTAGACTTTGGATAGGGTTACTGGAAAAGTGGTAGGTACAGAGCTGGGAATCCCTATAATTTTATGGTTATGATTGTTTTATATTGTAATACTCCTGGCTGTATACTTTCTTTATATAAGCTTTATTTCTTTTATAGGACATGGCTCACAAAATGTTGTCATCAGGAGAATGTACACCAGAGGATCTCTGTTTCTCTTTACAAGTAAGTATTAGGATACACATGCAAATTGTACCAATTATTTAATGACATATGAAAAATTAAAAATGTGTCTCCAGATCAGTATTGCTAACATAAAATCATAGGGACTCTCATGTTATACGTTTCATTTGAGAAAATCTTTGACAGTAGTTTTGAACTGTTATGAAGCAATAGATCCATGCATTACAATTTACCAGTCTATATTTAATCATTCTTGATAAATATATGCATTTTTGTTGACAGTGAGTGCACAAGCTGTTTTGTGGATCCTGTTCTGTTAGCCTCAGTGGCAACCACTTGAACCACAATTTTGTCTGTGGCGTAGTTTGTGTCCATATTACACTGTATAGGTAAATGTAGGAGACTGGAGAACTATGTCAGATATTGTCTCTTTGTTTTTGTTTTCTTAGGCACATTGGCTAGCTGTGTAAATTTCTGTATTGTGTTTACAAAGTTGCTAGGATGTTTGTTTTTTTTATAGTGCTTAACCCTGATAATGAATGAAGATCTCACGTATGTGGTTGGAGCATATGCTAGCAAAGCAAACTAGCTGATAAAAGATTGTAGACTACACTGCCAAAGATGCTATGTGGTGGGACATAATTTAATTGTTGCCTGTACAACTCTATCATACCTAAATTATGTGTTGAGAATTATTACTAATCTTTTCTGTTTTCTCAGGAGACTTTATTTGCAATGCTTGTGGAGATTACAGAACGAGCTATGGCTCATTGTGGCTCACAAGAAGTTCTAATAGTTGGCGGAGTTGGATGTAAGTAGCATACTGACCTATGAATTTCTTGAAGATGTATTTAAAAAATTGGGGTCTGTATTCTAGCTTGGATAACACTTTCAGAATCAGTGTTGTAAAAACGTTGTCTATTTTTCTGTTGACATGTGAAACATAACAATACTCTATATACACTGAAGTGGCCATTTCAGCACAGGCAGGCATGGTCCACTGTCATAACTGTCACAAAATCCACCCTGCAAATGCACTGATTTGTGGAAAGCAATTCCTTTGAGAATTAATTGTTTTACAGTGCCTTTAGCAACAAGGGTTCGTGGAGGATTCATTTAACCACCCGACCATTAAGCCCGACCTTGGTATGGGCTTCAAAAAGTTACAATTATTGATAAACCCGAACTTTTCTCGCTGTATGAAAATACAGTGAGAAAAGTTCGGGTTTATCGATCACTTACCTGCCGGTCAGCTTCTTCTTCTAAGCCGGCCGGCTTCTTCTCCCTCCGTGCGTGATGACGTCGGCGCGTGTGCGGGAAATTCAAACTGAAACTCATTCAAACACATTTTGTATTGGATACAAACTCCTGTATCCAATCCAATACAAAATAATTAAAAATAAATACAAAGTATGTAATTGGTAAATTCAAACTCTCATTTTGTATTGGATTGGATACAGGAGTTTGTATTCAATCCAATACAAAATGAGAGTTTGAATTTTGTTCTCCTTTTGTATTGGATTGAATACAAAGTCCTGTATCCAATCCAATACAAAATAATAGAAAATATATTTATGTGGTTTTGTCTATAGGTATGTGACGGACACTAGGGAGGTGTTTTAGAAAAATATATTACTATACAGTATACCGAATTATCGCATTTTCAGTATTTTTCATTTATTTATGTATTCTTGTTTAAGCTGATTTTTTGTCTTTTATTTAATTTTATTAAAAGTAATTTTTTTTTTTTACATGATTGTGTGTTTCAAACATTTTTTATATTCATGATATCTACTAGAACCGTGTTCGGACATATTTCTGTAAGTTACAGGTCTACAATTTAAAAAAAAAAAAAAAAATTCATGAAAGACAGTGTAACGCTTTTGGAACAGAAATCTAGACCTCAGTGTAACGCCCAGGTGGTTAAAGCTGATTGCTTGCAAGGAATATGTAAACATTTAATCAATAATCAATATTTAAATATTAATAATAATATGATTGCATTTAGTAAATATTATGTTGCTACACTCAGGTAACGTTCGTTTACAGGAGATGATGGAAATTATGTGCAAGGAACGAAGTGCCAAACTGTTTGCAACAGATGAGAGGTAAGGACTGTCAATTGTCTGGATTTATTAAAAAAATATAAAATAGTCAATGAGACACAGGAAATTTCACTTTATACAAATCACATACAAATTTCATGCACATTGCACTGACTTGAAACCGAGGCAATCAAACTCTGCAATATGGATTTTCGGCATCTCATTGACCATCTATATTTATAGGTTGATTCTCATTTTATTTAACAGTTATACATTTGACTTGTAAGATAGTCTCATGGTTAACAAGCACATTTGTGTCTCTGCACTTTTAAGATTCTGCATAGACAATGGTGCGATGATTGCCCAAGCTGGATGGGAAATGTTTCGCTCTGGTCACATGACACCACTTGAAGACTCCTGGATAACACAAAGGTCAGCTTTTAGTATCATTGCTGAAATCTCACCTACCTGGAATGTAAAGGCAGTGATTTATTAAAATATGGTTTTATTGTTTGCTATCCTCTCCACAGGTACCGGACTGATGAGGTGGAAGTTACATGGAGAGACTAAAAATGATTCGAAAATGATTTTGGAATAGTGCATTTACCAATATTTTCTAGTTTTGAAAAAAAAATGTACTGACCTGTCAAGAAATCCCTCATTTAAAAAGAATCTTGGTTTTCAAGATGAATCCCTCAGAGAGCAGATCATTGGACCAGGGGTTGCTGTGCAAAATACATTCAAATGTGTGTATCATATTTGCAGCCTTAAAATGCCTGTTGCAGGGCACCTCTGGATAATGTGTATTCTGCTAAATGCTCAGGTCTGTGGAAGTTGGGACTTCACAAGAGGTAGAGGTTACAAGCATTTTACCTTTAGACTGAAGAATCACTGCACAAAGAAAATGGCAATTAGGGAAAATAGGCTGGCTACTATTGCTGACCTTCTGCATGTGGGATGCCCGCTGTCGTGTTGACCAACTGACTTCAGTTCAGAAGTCACCATCCCAGAACAAGAATGCAATCAAAACTTAGTACAGGTAGTCCCTGATTTAGGGACATCCGACATACGGACGACTCCTAGATATGAACGGGGCTTCCCTGTTCCTTCTTGTGCAGGACAGGCTTGATGGGGGGGGGGGAGGGGGTGGTCCACATGACTTGCAGTAGAAATCATTTGCTGTTCTGCAAGCTCTTGTAACTATTTATTGACCAAGACAAACTTTGCAGTTGTTTCTTTTTGCATATCAAAGCACATCTTGCTCCAGAAGTTAATGAATGTCTAGGCTTCACAAAGTTTTTTTTTTTTTTTTTTTTTTTCCTTGTTCGTATGTTTGTAATTAGCTCACAGTGAGGATTTTATATATTATCTGACACTATGTTGCCTAACATGTTGAGACAAACATCTGTCTTTATTGCATTTATTAAAATATTGTACCTGTTCTGACTGACAAACAAGTTCAACTTGAGAACAAACCTACAGTCCTTATCTCGTATGTAACCTGGAGACTACCTGTACTTTATTTCAGGTATTTATGTGAAAAATTAAAGTCCATGGAATGTGGCACCTTTTTAGAGTTCTTTGAAAGCTCTTAGCTTATGCATACAAGGCATAGCACATGTAACCACTTACTAACCAATCAGAAATAGTCTCCTAATTAAAATGAATTTACATACTTTAATGCATGTTGGACTCTATTACTCTTTTATTCTAAATGTCTAAATTAGGGTGACGCTTCAAAAGAAGTCCTGTTTTGATAAAAATAATTGTTATAATGTATACATTTACTAGAAGTCATGTTTTTATTTTACTTTACTGTAAATTAATAAAACATCTTTGTAAGAAGAGTGGTTTTTAGAATGACATGACAAGAGGGGAGTCTGTTTGGGAGTCCTTGGCAACAATCAGTGCAGAGGGCTTGAATTTGAAGAAATCTTGTTTATTTTTTCAGAGTTGGACCAGGGAGGGTCATCTGATTCAGATTTTGTCAGAAAATACCTTAGCAGTGGTGTACATCAATCATCGGGGAGGAACAAGAAATCTTGCTACAGCAAGAAGGGTAAAGGGGGACAAGAAGATTTTCTCAAAAGTGTCTTAAATTAGGAGAGATGTCTGCACCCGAAGGTGTATTCCAGAACTTGTTTTATAAGTAGGGGATTTCAGATGTGGACCTTCTGGCCTCCATGTTTAGTAACAGAACAGGTTTGTATCAAGGTCCAGGGATCTATTGACAGAAGCAGTGGATGCCCCAGTGGCTCCATGTGATCTGAGCCTTTTCTCCCTTCAAGCTTTTTCCATATGTGATCCTGATTGCTCCAGCTTAGACAGGGCAGATGTAATACATAGGCCTGGTAAGACTTACAAACACCTTAAGCTGAGCTACTCTATCCAGATCTGCCAGATTGTCCATCTTATTTCTCAGTTGTTGGCTATAATAATAAATTGGGATATCCTACAGTGTTCAAGGCGGAGGCATCCACTTATCTGTCATTGGATGGGGAAAGCTTGGTTTTCTTGGTGTGAGTCTAAGGGCTTTCACCCAAGGAGTTTCTTAGTGGGATGGATCCTCTCGTTTTGCAGTTGAGCCCTGACTAATGTTCGGCTCCTAATACCATCAAGCATCAGATCTCTGCCCTTTCTATTCTATTTTAGAGACCCCTTGGCTTTTCATTTTCTGACAGACTTTAATATAGGGTGTCTCATATTTGAAAAGAATTTGGTGCTTAAGTCCTTATTTGAAGCTATGAGGGTGTTTCTAGCTGTGAAAAACCAATTTCCAGCTGCTGCTTCTTTCAGAAAGCCAGATTCCCTTTACGTCATACTCGATGGGCTCAAAAAGGGCGTCCTGCCTCAATATCACTTTGTGAGGTTGTGTGGTCTTCTGTTCACTATTTTTTTTAAATTCCTTTAGATGGACATTTCAGAATTATCCAATGCCAACAACAGCTTTTTATATTGGTCCTTACAGCAGTTGTGCACTGTATACCCCATCTGTATTTGTACAGGTTTAAGATGTAACAAATGTTTTATGACTTCCCCTATCCTTCAATGAATGAGAATTTATTATGATTTTTGTACTCCCCATAAAACACAGGATTTCTTATACATTTTACACTGGGAAAACTAAGCAAGCACAAGATTTAACCCTGCTTTCTACCAGCTTGCATCAACGTGGTACAGGTTGACAATCGAAATCTGGCCATTGATAATCCGGATCCTTCAGTTTCCCAGCATTAATTTTGGATCGCATTTTCAATACAGGGACTGCAGTACACTGTTTGGCCACTAATGTTTTTATAGCGCTGTTCTGCAGAAACAGCCTTTAGGTCTTGCTTGCTAAACTAAATACACGTTAAGATGTCCCTACTGCCTGCTCCCTGGAACTGCCAGATGTCTGCGGTGCTGTGAGAAGAAGGTTGGTCTGTGTGTGGAGGTAAGTATAAAAAAAAATTTGGAGTTTTCGCAAATCCAGCACTCCTCAGGTCTGGAAGTTGCCAGCTGAAATGCTGTCACAGAAAATGTCACATTTAAAAAGTGTCTAGTAATCCTGCTGAAGGTTACAGTTTTCAGTTACAATACCTTTTATTTTCACTTTTAAAATTCCCTAGTGTTATTTTCTTTAAATGTTGCCAAGTGATCTTTGAAAGCATGTTCACAGATGAAATTGTTGCTGGAAAGGGCAGTGCATATGATTCTTAAGGGGCTGATAATTGTAAAGGTTTCCTGTTGGCCATAAAATAGAGCTTTCAATAGTCATTCTTGTGACCCCAGTCTGAAAAAAAAAAAAAAAGTAAAGGTTGCCATAGGCACCAATTTTTGATTTAGAGTACACTTTTCACACATTCTCCCCAAAAAGAGAAATTTACATGCATGAAAAGGGCAAATTTATGTCATTGTGTTTATTTTTTTTTATAACTGTTTAAAACTGCAGTAGGCAGATAAAGACAGAAATCACTGTAGCTTTGTAATCATTAAAAAAAAAAATGTGACTTGCGCGTTTAGGTAGGCACTGTATAAAATGCCTGAAAATGATGTGGTATCGAAGTGCTATACTGAACAGCTGGACTGGGCTCTAAAACAAAAAAGGAGCCAAGCAGTTGAGGTGCTGACAAGAAGTATCATAAGAAAGCAGCTTGACTGAGAGCATCACACTGATGAACCTTTCATTGTCCAGTCCAGGGTAACTGGGCTCATAGTACTGGCCCTAAGGTTCGGGGGGGGAGAGAGTACTGCACAGGAAATCTGGCTGATGTTCTGCTTCACAACTACTGTGGTATGCTTGTGTTCTGTTTCAGTTTATTCTGTTAGTAATTTTTGGACATTTAACTTTGACATGGTATAACACTTTTGTTTTGTGCAGTTTTTTAGATTTTTATGTTTGTTTAAACAATAAAAATAAAGGTTTTTCTTGTTTCTTGTATCCCTCCCTTTGTTTATGCATTTTTTAATTGTTAAAATATATTTTAGGACCAGACAGCAGCCTTGTTAGGGGGGGAGAGTCTGATGTATGTCCGTTTGCTAGATTTGTAAGCTCATCATTTAGCCAATGAAAAAGACAAATATAAAACAAATGTTAGAAAATATAAAAATACATTCTGTAAAGTAAATCTGATATAGTGGAAGTCCCACTATATAAAATAAAGGATCAGACCATTCTGCTACCTGGCAATAATTATCACCCCATTGCCTTCAGTATTTTTCAAAATAAATATCCAGATTAGTAAAGTGAGAAATCCTTTTCGCATGCCCTCTTTGGGTCAGTTATTCAAAGTAGCGAATCTCCTGGCTAAGCACAACTACCAAGCAGTCAGCAATTTCACATGAAAACTAAAAGTATCATCCTGATAAGTGTTAAATGTATTTGCAGACTCATTTAGGGTTTGCTTTTCTTTTCTAAAACAAGAAGGCAGAAATATCAGGAATCTAATACTGTAAATACAGGATTAAAAATTAAAGTGGCATTTTTCTTTAATGTTTTGTCAGCAAAGGCCAAGGAACAATTCTTCACAAAAATAGGAAGGAAAACAATACATTTATATTTTTCAAGTGAAATAAAATTTGCAGGAAGCACAGCAGCAACAGAAAAAGAAAAATTACAAATATTTACAACTCAGCTGCACAGTTAAAAACAGATTGGACCCTGCAGAAGTCACAATAGATTTCATCCTCTCCTAATGGTTACGCCGACATTACCTCCCACCCCAAACTTACCATTTTCAATTGTCAACAGTATTCCTCCCTTTACAAATTAGGTTAATGCCCTCCACAGAACAACTGAATAAAAACGGGAAGGAGGCTTCTAAAGCACCAAAAGCTAATGGAGAGCACATGTGGCTCTAAGTAGTGTCCTAGAGGTAGCAACATAAAACCTTTAGATTTTTCATGGCTGGCAAATAAGAAAGCTACAAAACATAAAATCCAGTGTTCTAAAATATTGGCCAAATATCTAACCAATAGATGTGACTACAGTGGTCTGATTTACACCATTACAAGACACTGCAGTGCATTGATTTTCTATGTGTAACCTACAAGGGCAAATTTGTGGGTTCATTTATACTGGCTGCTGCTTGAATCCAACACAGGTAAAATAAATGAACCAGCAATAAAAAGGACTGTTAGTAAATGTGTACGGTCTATCGCTAACAAAATATGGATTGTTCAATTCATGCAGCTATTTTGTAATAGGTTTAAAAGCAACATTCTAACTTACACTGCAAGACCAAATAACCACAGGCCCTTGTCCTATTTAAAGATATAGTGTTCTGAAGGCCTCTTTGGAAAGGCTGAAAGGAACTATTTTCTTTCAGGTATCAGGTAAAAAAAAGAAAAGGTTAAAAAAAAAACTGCCACTCTCCAGAAAATAAAAATGGGTTAAGGTGCAACAAATAGGAGGATATGACGAGATGAGGAAAAACCATCCTCCCAAGGCTGGTTCTCCATCCTGGCTTCTATGGCCTTAACCTCGTAGATGCCATGACTGTTTTGTAAAATTACCCCAAATGCTATGACACATATTTAAAGCCCCTGCTCCTCCTTCATGTAAACATAATCCTGCATCTGCTACAAGGTGCTCACAGCTTGCAGCATGATCAGGAGCTCGCACTAGTTTCCCTACAATCCTCTTTAAAATCAACAGAATGATTAAAAAGCAATCAACCCCTTTGCAGCTCCAGGATGCTTCAATGCTTTGCAGCCCCTGGTGGTGAAGGGGTTAACCATGGGCAGCAGTAAACATTAGCAGGTGGATTAAGAATAATTAAGTTATAGTCAGAACTGCTTCATAAGGCAGCATGGATTCATTCCGCTGGTCAATGGCCACTGCAATGACTCCGCCTTGTGCCTTCCAGAGGTTACTTCCTTTCTGGCCACCAAGGGAGGAGTTGGGGGAGGCAGATCTAGACAGGCTCATGAGAAGCTCTGGATTGGGTGACTGACTCGCATGCATGCCCAATAAATGGCACGGCCCATGCATATCAACGCCAACAGCAGCAACAGCGCCCAAGAGGCATAGATTCCACCATATGTGCGTGCTAATGTCCAAGTGCCGGCCTGAAAGACAAAAACATCACAGTGTAAGAATAAGTACTTTAACATATTGGATTCACATATGATTGGGTTACAGCCAACTGCAGAAGCCATGGCTAAGCTTCAGAATGTTACTTATAGAAATTTAGCTTTTGTTGGAACTGGAAAAAAATTGATATCTATATGATTGGCATATGTAGTTAACCTTTGCCTCATGGAAAGCAGACTACAAGATCATTATCTATTAAGGCAGATGAAGCAGCCGTCAAATACTAGCTGAACAGAGACAGTGATTGATCTTCCAGGAGTGGGTGCCTGAGGCTCTTTATAAAAGTGGTCAGTCTGACCATCTGCTGGTATTTACTGCCCAAACCTGTTTAGTATTGCTGCAGTTTTCTTGGGGGGAGGGCTAAGATGTAAAGATCACAAACTCATACTGTGTAGTCAGCAAACTTTTTTCAGCCTGGGACAGTGATGAACTGTGTGACCTCCTGCACAAGACTGCATTAATGATGGACCAACAATGTGATTTGCAGATAGGTTTAGTTCAAGGATGGGTAGCTGACCTGTGTGGTTTTAGGAGGGAGAATGTCCATGTGGTAGTGGAGAAACTAAACTCTTTTCTATGTCCCCTTTACCTTCTTTCCCTTTCCTGTAGATAATTTAATATATATATATATATATATATATATATATA